>NW_026707352.1:0-28526 GCF_902713425.1 Acipenser ruthenus
TGACACACCAAAATAAGCTCTGGTGCAACCAGTTGTCTTTAGAAGTCACATAATTAGTTGAATGGAGTCCTCCTATGTGCAATTAAGGTGTTTCACATGATTTCAGGTTAAATACACCTGTCTCTGGGAGGTCCCACAGTTGGTTAGTACATTTCCTAACAAAAACTACATCATGAAGATGAAGGAACATTCAAAGCAAATCCGGAATAAGGTTCTTCAAAAGCACCAATCAGGGGTAGGATATAAGAACATTTCCAAGGCATTGAATATCCTCTCAGAGCACAGTAAAGTCCATTATTAAGAAATGGAGAGAATATGGCACAACTGTGAATCTGTCTAGAACAGGCCGTCCTCAAAAACGGAGTATCCGGGCGAGATGTGCACTAGTCAGGGAGGCCACCAAGAGGCCTATGGCAACTCTAAAGGAGTTACAGTGTTCCACGGCTGAGCTGGGAGACACTGTGCATATGGTAACAATAGCCCGGGTGCTTCACAAAACTGGCCTTTATGGGAGAGTGGCAAAAAGAAAGCCATTGTTGAAAAAAACTCGCATCAAATCTCGGCTAGAGTTTCCCAGAAGGCATGTGGGAGACTCTGAGACCAAGTGGAAGAAGATTCTATGGTCTGATGAGACCAAAATCGAGCTTTTTGGCCTCAACGCTAAGCGCTATGTTTGCCACTGATCAACACAAGAAAAGTCCATAATGTCAAAGTGAAAAATAAAATCTACAAATTGTTCTAAATTAATTACAAATATAAAACAGAAAATAATTGATTGCATAAGTATTCACCCCCTTTGCTATGACACACCAAAATAAGCTCTGGTGCAACCAGTTGTCTTTAGAAGTCACATAATTAGTTGAATGGAGTCCTCCTGTGTGCAATTAAGGTGTTTCACATGATTTCAGGTTAAATACACCTGTCTCTGGGAGGTCCCACAGTTGGTTAGTACATTTCCTAACAAAAACTACATCATGAAGATGAAGGAACATTCAAAGCAAATCCGGAATAAGGTTCTTCAAAAGCACCAATCAGGGGTAGGATATAAGAACATTTCCAAGGCATTGAATATCCTCTCAGAGCACAGTAAAGTCCATTATTAAGAAATGGAGAGAATATGGCACAACTGTGAATCTGTCTAGAACAGGCCGTCCTCAAAAACGGAGTATCCGGGCGTATAGGGCACTAGTCAGGGAGGCCACCAAGAGGCCTATGGCAACTCTAAAGGAGTTACAGTGTTCCACGGCTGAGCTGGGAGACACTGTGCATATGGCAACAATAGCCCGGGTGCTTCACAAAACTGGCCTTTATGGGAGAGTGGCAAAAAGAAAGCCATTGTTGAAAAAAACTCGCATCAAATCTCGGCTAGAGTTTCCCAGAAGGCATGTGGGAGACTCTGAGACCAAGTGGAAGAAGATTCTATGGTCTGATGAGACCAAAATAGAGCTTTTTGGCCTCAACTCTAAGCGCTATGTTTGCCACTGATCAACACAAGAAAAGTCCATAATGTCAAAGTGAAAAATAAAATCTACAAATTGTTCTAAATTAATTACAAATCTAAAACAGAAAATAATTGATTGCATAAGTATTCACCCCCTTTGCTATGACACACCTAAAGAAGCTCTGGTGCATCCAATTGTCTGTAGAAGTCACATAATTAGTTGAATGGAGTCCACCTGTGTGCAATTAAGGTGTTTCACATGATTTCAGGTTAAATACACCTGTCTCTGGGAGGTCCCACAGTTGGTTAGTACATTTCCTAACAAAAACTACATCATGAAGATGAAGGAACATTCAAAGCAAATCCGGAATAAGGTTCTTCAAAAGCACCAATCAGGGGTAGGATATAAGAACATTTCCAAGGCATTGAATATCCTCTCAGAGCACAGTAAAGTCCATTATTAAGAAATGGAGAGAATATGGCACAACTGTGAATCTGTCTAGAACAGGCCGTCCTCAAAAACGTAGTATCCGGGCGTATAGGGCACTAGTCAGGGAGGCCACCAAGAGGCCTATGGCAACTCTAAAGGAGTTACAGTGTTCCACGGCTGAGCTGGGAGACACTGTGCATACGCCAACAATAGCCCGGGTGCTTCACAAAACTGGCCTTTATGGGAGAGTGGCAAAAAGAAAAAAACTTGCATCATATCTCGGCTAGAGTTTCCCAGAAGGCATGTGGGAGACTCTGAGACCAAGTGGAAGAAGATTCTATGGTCTGATGAGACCAGAATAGAGCTTTTTGGCCTCAACGCTAAGCGCTATGTTTGGCGTAAGCCTAACACCGCACATCATCCTGAGAACACCATCGCTACCGTGAAGCATGGTGGTGGCAGCATCATGCTATGGGGATGCTTCTCTGCGTCAGGGCCTGGAAAGCTTGTGAAGATAGAGGGCAAAATGGATGCGGCAAAGTACAGAGAAATCCTGAAGGAAAACCTGCTGAAGTCTGCAAGAGACCTGGGACTTGGGAGAAGATTCATCTTCCAGCAGGACAATGACCCCAAACATACAGCCAAAGCCACACTGGAGTGGCTTAAAAACAAAAAGGTCAATGTCCTGGAGTGGCCCAGTCAAAGCCCGGACCTCAATCTAATTGAGAATATGTGGAAAGAGTAGAAAATTGCTGTTCACCAAAGGTCCCCATCCAACTTGACGGAGCTTGAGCAATTTTGCAAAGAAGAATGGGCAAAAATTGCAGTGTCCAGATGTGCAAAGCTGGTAGAGTCTTATCCAAATAGACTCATGGCTGTAATTGCTGCCAAAGGTGCCTGATTCCAACCATCAGATGGTGCAAGGGAGAACCGACCTTTGGTAAGTATACTAACTAGGCTACATGGCCCAAAAGTTTTAAGAATAGGGTCCTATATTTCAAACTACATTTATGTAGTAATAATATTCAAATAATGGGCTCTATTTACTAAAGTGTTTTAAGGAATGCTTCAGTATCAATACACATGTTTGGAGTTTAAATAATGCTTTAAAAATCTGAATAAGACCTAAAACAAAGTAGTCTCAATGGCTTTTATTACTTTAAACATTATTAAGTCAAAAAGGATTTAAAGTAATAGTCCTTAACAAAACATTCGAACATCAGAACACTCCTTAAAGATTAGTAAATAGGGACAATAATTCCAAATAGAGCTTCTAAAGCCTTCATACCTGACCATAAGTTTAAGTATAAAATAGACACCTACCACAGCCTGGCAACCTCAGTAAAACTGCATGCCTTTTCATGCGTTATTGCTTGCTTATACAAGCTTTTACAGAATTAAAATGTGATTGTTCTTACCAATAATCGCATCCACAATATCTGGATTAAGGGGTTGTTTTGCTTGTGAATCCTTATGTGCATTGGATTTGAATCCAGTCAGGGATTTATTGGCAAGTTCTTCAGCAGTGTGAAATACCCGTAATAGGTCTGCAGTTAGCTTCATTGTGTCTTTGTGACAACACATCTGTAGCTTCCTTTTTGATACTGACGCTTTTTCAGTCCGTTGTACCTTCTAAAATCATAAACAAAGGTGTGGGTAAGTGAAATAGTTATATAATATATACATATATCAAACTGCATGAAAATACCTCCTTTTTATCACTTTTACGCCATGGATACTGTGTACTTCAGTATTTTTGGAGACAAACCTCTCCATATAGTAACACCCTCTTGTTCGGGTTATACCTTAGTATTATGCTCCCTCGCCTTTGGTTCAGGGCATTACTAAGCCTGCAGACGGTCATCGGGTAGTAACCTAAATAACACAATTTTCCTACCTCATCTCTCTTTTCCCCCATTGTTGTATATTGGTGTTGGCATAGTTGGTGGTGGACAAATCCATTTTCAGTAATTCCACTCGTTCCAGTATATCTGGGAGTTCTAAAGTATATGTTGAAATGTTAGCTGTCTTTTGCTGTTTATTATTTTTATATTTTATTTTATTATTTGTAGTATTTATGACTAAATGCGTTATATTATATAGTTATGATTAGATTAGTCTGCACTTCACATTCTTAAAAATAAATATTAGGCCACATTAAAGTATTTCTATCATTGTCATGATAGTTGTTTTGGTCCCGGCATTTATCCCGCTTACACTTGGAAGGGGTTTCCTCCTTTTCATAATTAAGTATACACTTTGCTTTTTGTGAAACAGTCTGCCAGTCCCCTAAAAAATAGTTCATATTTAATCATATTTATACTGTGCCTACACTGGTTAAAATTCAACAGTGGGTCTTTATACACCTTGTAACGGAAACATGGTACCCCATAATGTTCTCGTACTAAGGTGAAAATAGCCTTGATTTGTATGTTACTATAGATATCAATAGTAATACGAAAATACCATACAAAGTAGTAATAACAGCTTTTAAAGTGAAGGTAGTGTTCTGAGAGAATTAGGTATAATTTTACCTCAGTAACTTAGAGTAAGAGTTATGATTATACAGCAGTATTGATTGTATGTTCACTGTTTAGTATGTAGGCTAGTTCATTAAAACAAAAAAAGTAAATGTCACAATATATATACAGTGCCTTGCATAAGTATTCACCCCCCTTGGACTTTTCCACATTTTGTAGTGTTACAACCTGGAATTAAAATGTATTTAATTGGGATTTTTACCATTTGATTTACACAACATACTTAACACTTTGAAGGTGCAAAATATTTTTTATTGTGACACATTTTTTGTTTTGTTTAATTAAACAAAAAAAAAGACATTTGTTGGTTGCATAAGTATTCACCCCCCTGAGTCAATACTTGGTAGAAGCACCTTTGGCTTTGGGTAAGTCTCTACCAGCTTTGCACATCTGAATCCTGCAAATTTTGCCCATTCTTCTTGGCAAAATTGCTCAAGCTCTGTCAAGTTGGATGGGGACCGTTGGTGAACAGCAATTTTCAAGTCTTGCCACAGATTCTCAATCGGATTGATGTCTGGGCTTTGACTGGGCCATTCTAAGACATTCAGGTTCTTGTTTTTAAACCACTCCAGTGTAGCTTTGGCTGTGTGTTTAGGGTCATTGTCCTGCTGGAAGGTGAACCTTCCCAGTCACTGGTCCTCTTGCAGACTGAAACAGGTTTTCCTCTAGAATTTCCCTGTATTTGGCTCCATCCATCTTGCCCTCAGTCCTGACCAGTTTCCCAGTCCCTGCCGATGAAAAGCATCCCCATAACATGTTATAACATGCTGCCACCACCATGCTTCACCGTGGGGATGGTGTTCTCAGGGTGATGAGCAGTGTTGGCTTTGCGCCACACATAGCGTTTTGCGCTAAGGCCAAAAAGTTCAATTTTGGTCTCATTAGACCAGAGAACCCTTTTCCACATGTTTGCTGTGTCTCCCACATGCCTTTTGGCAAAATCCAAACAGGATTTGATATGGGTTTTTTTCAGAAATGGCTTTCTTCTCGCCACTCTTCCATAAAGCCCAGCTTTGTGGAGCGCCCGGGTTATAGTTGTCCCATGGACGGTTTCTCCCATCTCAGCTGTGGATCTCTCCAGCTCCTTCAGAGTTACCATTGACCTCTTGGTTGCTTCTCTGACTTATGCCCTCCTTACCTGGTCACTGAATTTTGGTGGACGGCCTTCTCTAAGCAGAGTCGCGGTTGTGCCATATTCTTTCCATTTCTTAATAATGGATTTAACGGTGCTCCGGGGGATGTTCAAAGTTTGGGATATTTTTTTATAACCCAACCCTGATTGGTGCTTCTCCAGAACTTTATCCCAGAATTGTTTAGATAGCTCCTTGGTCTTCATGATGCTGTTTGTTTTGATATGCTCTTTAACAAACTGTGGCCTTCCAGAAACAGGTGTATTTAATCTGAGGTCATGTGACACTTTAATTGCACACAGGTGGACTCCATTCAACTAATTATGTGACTTCTGAAGGCAATTGGTTGCACCAGAGCTTATTTAGGGGTGTCACAGCAAAGGGGGTGAATACTTATGCAATCAAGACAGTTTTTTATTTGTAAATAATTTTGAAAAATATGTAGATTTTTTTTCCCCACTTTGACATTATGGACTATTTTGTGTAGATCAGTCACAAAAAATCCTAATTAAATCCATTTTAATTCCAGGTTGTAATATTACAAAATGTGGAAAAGTCCAAGGGGGGTGAATACTTATGCAAGGCACTGTATATATGTATATATATATATATATATATATATATATATATATATATATATATATATATATATATATATATATATATACTGTTTACTGTAAGCAAGGGTGTCCATCCCATACCTTCAGTTTCCTCAGCATTATTTAATCTTTTTAGTTGATTGACAAATTGATATAGAGCATTACACTTTGTCTTACCTATTGCCAGTACATAAGATGGACAGGTTAACCATTTTGGATTTTTCTTTTGAAGGTCCCCTTTTCCACTAGGTTTAAGTCCACCATCTCATAAACATTTTTGGTTTCAATTACATTATTTTTGTAACTACGTTCATCAAATTCTACAATCCACTCTTTCTTGCCAATTTCTATCGCATTCTCTTCAAAAAAAATCAAACAATGCAAATGACATTTTCTCCATCTCTTTACTGCTCCATGAAGTGGTATGTAATACTGTGGGAGCCACCTGTCAAACACAAACGGTCACTTTGCTGGTCTCGTGCAGGTACATTTGAAAAGTAGGGCGCGCGCCATGCAGGCAGTCAGCAGCACTTCTCTCTTTTGTTGACAGTTTACTCTCCGATAAGGTGACTTTTATTGAAATGGAGAGGGTGTCATAAACGTTTCTTACATCATGAAGCAGAAGAAGATATGCCTCGTATGACAAAAGTAAGGAGAGGGATAGAAATAAATGAATGTACTTATAGCCAGCCTGGCTGCTCAACGGAAAATGAGGAGGAACCAACTGAGACTTCCCTTAACACTGTCCTAACACCTGATCAAGTTTTCTTCCTCGGTGATGAAACAGGACTTCTTGAAAACCACGAGGAGAACTGTCCTGCCGAAAAATATAGGTTTTGGATATAATGTTACCGAGGGATAATTCTACTCTTATATTCGTTATTTGAAAGGAAGTGTAAAGGCAATTCGATATCCCATACATTGAGTTATATTATAGGACACTTAAAAAAAAAATGTGCTTCAGATGTTTACTTTATTTATGTATGGGTGAATCGGCTTTACAGAAGAGTGTAATTCAGTTTCCCTGGATCTCGCTCAGCTATTTCATAGCTCCAATACAAAATCACAAGGGAATGCCATTTAACCCTACGAGAGTATTAATTCTAAGGAGTAAATTAAAGCATGTCTTAATGATCCGGTTTTATAGATAAAAACTGTACATTTCAAATGGTTTTCGTGGTAGAAATATGTTTTAATATAACTCGCCCTGCGGCCTCGAACACCAGTTGCATGAGGATTCCCCTGAGATCAATGTGGCTATAAGCAATTATACTACTTTGAACTTGAAGTAGGCTGCTACATTGTAGACCTCTAACCAAAATAAACAAAGTTACAACTGTGTTGATATGAGGGAAGGGTATACGTCTGACTGTAGTTTGAACCACCCAAAAAATAGATTGCAAAAATGAGAATTCTGAATTTAAATAAATGTAAAATCTACTTTATTATACACTAAATTATTACTGTTTTACAGCTGTCCGATGAAGAGGTTTCCAATTCAGGTGAAGATGAAACGGAGTTTAATAGGGCTTCCTGCCTCTCCACCCAGTGTGAATTTGAAGTGGACTGTCAAAATGTAAGTAAAATTATATTAAGAAAAATACCTACAGACGTGCTCAAATTTGGTACCCCTCCACAAAAAACGAAGAATGCACAATTTTCTCTGAAATAACTTGAAACTGACAAAAGTAATTGGCATCCGCCATTGTTTATTCCATATTTAATAGAAATCAGACTTTGCTTTTGATTTTTTATTCAACATAATATTGTAAATAAGAAAACAAATGAAAATGGCATGGACAAAAATGATGGGACCGCTAACCTAGTATTTTGTTGCACAACCTTTAGAGGAAATCACTGCAATCAAACGTTTTCTGTAGCTCTCAATGAGACTTCTGCACCTGTTAACAGGTAGTTTGGCCCACTCTTCCTGAGCAAACTGCTCCAGCTGTCTCAGGTTTGATGGGTGCCTTCTCCAGACTGCAAGTTTCAGCTCTTTCCATAGATGTTCGATAGGATTCAGATCAGGACTCATAGATGGCCACTTCAGAATAGTCCAATGTTTTGTTCTTATCCATTCTTGGGTGCTTTTAGCTGTGTGTTTTGGGTCATTATCCTGTTGGAGGACCCATGACCTGCGACTGAGACAGAGCTTTCTGACACTGGGCAGTACGTTTCGCTCCAGAATGCCTTGATAGTCTTGAGATTTCATTGTGCCCTGCACAGATTCAAGGCAACCTGTGCCAGGCGCAGCAAAGCAGCCCCAAAACATAACCGAGCCTCCTCCATGTTTCACTGTAGGTATGGTGTTCTTTTCTTTGAAAGCTTCATTTTTTCGTCTGTGAACACAGAGCTGATGTGACTTGCCAAAAAGCTCCAGTTTTGACTCATCTGTCCAAAGGACATTCTCCCAGAAGGATTGTGGCTTGTCAATATGCATTTTAGCAAATTCCAGTCTGGCTTTTTTATGTTTTTCTTTCAAAAGTGGAGTCCTCCTGGGTCTTCTTCCATGGAGCCCACTTTCGCTCAAAAAGCGACGGATGGTGCGATCAGAAACTGACGTACCTTCACCTTGGAGTTCAGCTTGTATCTCTTTGGCAGTTATCCTTGGTTCTTTTTCTACCATTCGCACTATCCTTCTGTTCACTCTGGGGTCGATTTTCCTCTTGCGGCTGCGCCCAGGGAGGTTGGCTACAGTTCCATGGACCTTAAACTTCTTAATAATATTTGCAACTGTTGTCACAGGAACATCAAGCTGCTTGGAGATGGTCTTGTAGCCTTTACCTTTACCATGCTCGTCTATTATTTTCTTTCTGATCTCCTCAGACAACTCTCTCCTTTGCTTTCTCTGGTCCATGTTCAGTGTGGTGCACACAATGGTACCAAACAGCACAGTGACTACTTTTAAATAGGCTGAATGACTGATTACAAGATTGGAGACATGTGTGATACTAATTAAGGAAACTAATTAGTTTGAAATATCTCTATAATCCAATTATTTATTATCTTTTCTAAGGGGTACCAACAAATGTGTCCAGGCCATTTTAGAATATCTTTGTAGAATAAGCAATAATTCATCTCTTTTCACAGCTTCTTTGCTTTATTCTATGACATACCAAAGGCATGCAAGTATACATGATAAAATAGCTTTTAATTTCATCACTTTTCAGGAGGAATGAAGCATTATTTCAATGAGCTGTAAGGGTACCAACAAATTTGAGCACGTCTGTATATAATCTTTTAAATGTTATATAATCTTACCGTGTATACTGTATGCTTAACATCCAATCCCATAACATGTAATGACAATTATATGCACAACTGCATTACATTTACTTAATTTACATTTATTTAGAACTAACGAGTGTATATAGTTTGCTTTGACCAATTTCACAACCAATTTGCTAACAGCCTAGGCTTACAGCTCTGTCTATCCCTTGACACATTACATTGTTAAATTATTTTGCATAAATGAATGCGAGTACTTTATGTAAGCAATTTAAAATAGTTCATAAGCACAATAACACACATACAGAGACCACCGATGCCTTGGGTACATTATTTTAAAATGAACATGCAAGACCTAAGATGGCATTGCTTGTAGTGTTCAAGTATAATATTGTAGCGTTGAGCATGCTATGGGCAATGTTCTGCGGCGGTGACGGTGGAAAATAAAAGATCAGACCAGGCAGTGAGGTTAAAATGGAATAGCTCTTAACTTGAACCACACTAAATAGGGATACGTCTCCAATTCCCTATAACAGTCGTACTTGGAGTTTGAAGATTATTAATTATTACGGTTTACTGCAGCGGCGTTCGATCGATTTCTGTTCGATCGATCCCAAAACCCCACGTGAAGCTGCAACTTAACTAGCGGTCTTGAAGTGCATCATATGGTGGTTTCTTAAGAGCGTAGGCAGGTTTGAAACACATGAATTATTTAGCAAAATCAAGTGTGCAGATATATTTTTCGTTTGGTGAACTATTATGTTTTTGGTTTCTATGGTGTCACAATGCATTACCCAAACATTTCACGATTCCCTCAGACCGCTCGTGAACTCAAGTAGAAGTTCAAGAGCTAGTAGTTTCAATGATGTTTGGGAAACACTTACCTAAACGATGGTCTTACTACATTGGTTTGGTAAAGTAGCTATTGAGAAAAGCGAACCCGACTCAGAACACAGAACAGAACAGAACACAAACAGCGCACTCACGTCAACACTTGCAGACTGCACAGAAACAGCAGGCAAGATAACAGCGGGGAGAGAGAGACACACACAAAATACAATACAACCCTGGCGCCCACAACACTTAACACAGTACACACTGGACAAAAATTGTTTTCAAATTCCCCTGTCTAAATACACCCCCACAGTCCATCCATTCGCACCACCGCTACAGTATCTTACACTTTTGCAAATCCAGAATTAAACCATTTTTACGAATTTTATGAATTGTGATATATCCTGTTGTGTTTGTTTAAAGTTATGCATTCCAGATAACGTTTCTGATCAATGATAATACCATTTAAGATTTCCTGTAGGTTCTACTCTTCCTAACTGTATTTCCTCTCTTCTGTAGGATGAGTTTGACAATCACCCACTATATCCAGGAGCACCGCTCAGTAAAAATGAAAGTGACCTTTGCATTGAAACATCGACTGACAGATTCTGCTTTGGATAATCTTCTTGAACTTATGTCATGTCATGTTAAAGACTTTCCTAAAACAACCAAATACTATCTGTACAAAAAGTTCAATTGTGCAGACTTGTCATCTATGGTGCTGCATTTTTTTTGTAAAATATGCCAATCATACATCTGCCCTGAGAATGATAATGTAGATTCCTGTCCAGAATGTGGTGAGGGGTTTAATAAAGAATTAAACAAAAAGGCTGGTCACTTTTTCATCCAGCTCCCATTGAAAAAGCAGGAACTGCTTGAAAAAGAAGCCGTTTTAGATTCCATCCAGAAAAATGTCCACACTAGAAGCAGAGAGATAGGTGATGTCACATCTGGGAAACTGTACCAAAAAGTAAGGAATTCCACACAGTTTGGTCAGAATGGCATTTCTCTTCAGTGGAACAGTGATGGTGTTTAAGTATTTAAATCATCCAGAAGCAGTTTCTGGCCTATTCAGGTAATGGTGAATGAACTCCCATACAAGTTAAGAATCAACAATGTTCTGTTGTCATGTCTGTGGTTTGGCCCAGGAAAGCCCAGGATGGATAGCTACTTGAGTGTTTTTGTTAAAGAGTTAACTGATTTGCACGAAACAGGTGTAACAGTAATAATTCCAGGAGAAGGTCAGAAGGTTGTTAAAATACATACTTTAATTTGTTCAGCAGATTCGGTGGCTAGACCAGCCCTTCGTAACACAACCCTGTTTAATGGCAAGTATGGTTGTGACTTTTGTCTGCATCCTGGTCAGCATGTTCACAAGGGAAGAGAATTCACTAGAGTACACCCCATTAAAGAAAAAGATCCACCTATAAGAACTCATGAACAGCACAAAGCAGATGCAATTGCTGCTTCTGAAAGTGGAAACCCAGTGAATGGTGTTAAAGGCTCTTCCCCGTTGTTGTTTTTACCTGTTTTGAATATGTCACGGTCTTTTGTATCTGAATACATGCACTGTGTTCTTCTTGGTGTAGTAAGGGGGATTTTACCTTTGAGATACATTCAACATTGGTTTTACTTGGTCTATTCAGTGAATAATCTTTTGACAGACTCAATTACTAGAGAAACTCTTAGAAAAGTAAGTGTGGTTCTTAAGGAGTTTGTAAACCAAACTGAGACTCTGTGTGGTAAAAGTCACTTGACCTTTAATGTCCATCTACTTCTGCATTTACCTAGAGGTGTTAGTGACTGGGGAGCTCTTTGGGCAACCTCTGCTTTCCCTTATGAAGGGTACAACAGGGTATTAAAAAGCCTTTTCTAGGGTACACAGAGCGTATCAAAACAAGTGTGTGAAATGTATACTGTGATAAAAAAGGTAAAAAAGCTACAAGCATACAAAGTGCCAGTGAACCTGTACATATTTTCTTAAAAAAACTTATTGGATCAACAAGAATTTCTACTTGGTCATCAAGTTAAAAAAGAAGTACTTGTGTATGACAGGTTTATTTACAATCATGTTTTGTATCGCACTAAAAACTATAACCATGTAATGAAAAGGTCTAACTTTACAGCTGAATTGCAAAATAGTCATGTTGTTGAACTAACCTCTCTTCTGCTAGTAAAGTGCAGAGATGGGCCATGCTCTGTTCATGGGAGAGAGATAGCTATATTGACTGTGAAGAAACTGGAAAAAAATTGCAGATTTTATATACAGTAGAGAGTTTAGCATATCCTCAAACTTTCTCATTGAAATTCACAAGAATGATAAAACAGAGGCTGTGTTTTTGGACCATTTGGAAAGGAAATGTGTTAGGATGTCAATTGATGAGAAGAGTTCTGTGAATTTCATGCCAAATGAAGTTGAAAGGGATTAGGTGTTTCATACTTTAAAATGAGCGTTTCAACAATTCTTCACAAATTAATCAATGTTAACCATGTTTTCATCAGAATGTACAAAACAATTTTCATACGAAATTATTATTACTAAATTATTAAAGAGTAAATAGATTCAAATTCCATTTTAATGTTGTTTTTTGTTTTACTTATTCCTAATCTTGTTATGAGGTTGGCAATCATTCGGAGTTCTTTGCTGCAATATTAAGTTTTATCATTTTTCTCCTATAGTTTTCTCTAAGTAGCTTTGAGCTAAATTACTGCTCTAGACTGCTAAGTGACTGTCCATTTTTTTATTTTCTGATTCCAAAAGTTCATATGATGCTTGCTATGACCTTTCAACTCTGTTGGCAGCATTACAGGACCTATTAGAATCAGGAAGCGCAACAGAAATTTTAGATGAACATGAAGCATTATCAAGCCTTATAACATGGACATGCAGACATGTTTGTCAGCGTGAGCAATACACAGTTAATGCCTGTGTCTTCCTGATGTTTTACATATCACAGACAGCTGTTTCTCACAGCTAGAGCACCACTTGGAAATTAAATACTGTGCAAGTAAAGAAGGAAGGCAGCTTGCAGGAAAATTAAAAAAAGAACACAAGTGACTGCAATTGTCCTGCCCTTTTCACAAATCACAAATTCACAGCCTAGCGATAAGGACGTGGTACAACTCTTTCTGTTTTGACATGTGTAACGTGCAGTGTTGTGTGGTATAGTGCCATTACGGATTCTGTCCCCTGTCGATGAGAAGAGAGGAGGTTAAGAGCTCTAAAACCATGTATGCAGACGAGCTCGGCTCTTTTGCATTGTGGTTTAGATGCTCACTTGGAGTGCGTAGGGTTGCCAGTTCACGCCCAGCCTCCACCCTGTTACACATGTATGAACAGGATAATATAGTATTGTTATTGTCAAAAAGAAAACGTATATGGTTAAAGTAAAGGAGTCTGTACATCTGTTGATTTATTTATATTTTTTAAAAATGTGCATATTTGTATATAATAATTTATTATATCTATTTAAAATTTTGTAGGACAATAAATTATGTCCATATTCATTATGGCTGCTGCTTTGTCTTTTTAAATATTAAGGGTTACTTGAAGTTATCTGCAGGCAACACTTGTGTTATTTACTATGATGTGCTTTTATTTTGTTTTAAAAAGTTTACACACCCCAGCTATATCAGAAATATTTTAAAACAGAATAAAATAAAACAAAAACAGCTCTGCTTAAATTTATTATACATTATTTTGTTCCTACTAATGTGCTATTTTCAGTATCTGGTAATTAAATAAATAGGTTTATTAAACGGTTTATTAAAAGTTAAGTATTTTGCTTTATTCAATCTATAAACCTAGTATATACTGTAAAAGTCATTCTTACATTTTCAGTCCTAAACAGAGTCATAGTATTATTCTTTTGCATACTATAGGAGGAGTCCTATTGAGGTACTATAGGGAGACCCTTTTGAGTACTATAGGAGGATACTTTTTTTTAAAGAATCCTACAGGATTCCTTTAAAACCCTTTTAGTCCTATAGAGAGTCCTATAGTACTACTATAGGATTCTATGGGACATTTCCGTAAGGGTGACTATGGTCATGTAACTCAATTCTGACCCTGGTCAAGTAGCACTATTCTGACTCTGGTCATATGACAAATGACTGCTTCCTAACGCAATTTGTCAAGGCACCGACGAGACGGGAAGCATGCCTTGATTTAGTCTTTTCAAATAACGAAGACAGAATAACTAAAACAGAGGTCAGAGAGCCATTGGCAAACTCAGACCACAACATGGTTTCATTTGAAGTGATTTTCAAAACCCAAAAAGTAATGACTAAAGCTAAGGTTTACAATTTTAGAAAAGCAAACTATGAAGGTATGAAACAGAGACTAACAGAAGTAGATTGGAGTAAAATAGAGAAAACATCCACAGAAAAGGATGGCTGTTTTTTAAAAATGTAGTACTAGAGGTGCAAAACAATTACATCCCAAAAGTAGACAAATCTAAATCTAAAACAAAATGGCCAAAATGGTTTAATAGATCAATTTAAAAAAAAAAAATATTCAGCTGAAAAAAGGCACTTTACAGAGCGTTTAAAAGGGACCAAAAACAAAGTACACATAAAGAGTACTTGGAACTGCAAACATAAGTCAAAAAGGAAGTTAGAAAGGCCAAGAGAGAGAGAGAGAGAGAGAGAGAAATGAACATTGCTAAGGGGGCTAACACCAATTCCAAAATGTTTTTCCAATATATTAAAAGCAAGAGAATCTTCAAAAGAGGAGGTTAAATGTCTAAGAGACACAAATGGCAAAATCATAGACAAAAAAATAGCGAATATATTAAATGATTACTTTTCACAAGTTTTTACAAAGGAGGATACGGACAACATGCCCCACATGCCCCACATGTTGACCTGTTCCTATCCAGTTTTAAATAACTTTAGCATAACAGAGGCAGAAGTGTTAAAGGGACTAGGAGCTCTTAAAATAAACAAATCCCCTGGGCCGGATGAGATCCTCCCAATAGTACTCAAAGAAATGAAAGAAGTTATTTACAAACCGCTAATCAAGATCATGCAACAGTCTCTTGACACAGGGGTTGTACCGACAGACTGGAAAATTGCAAACGTAATACCGATCCACAAAAAGGGAGACAAAACTGAACCAGGTAACTACAGGCCAATAAGCCTGACTTCTATTATATGTAAACTTATGGAAACTATAATAAGATCCAAAATGGAAAATTACCTATATGGTAACAATATCCTGCGAAACAGTCAGCATGGTTTTAGGAAAGGGAGATCGTGTCTAACTAACCTGCTTGATTTTTTGAGGATGCAACATCGACAATGGATAATTGCAAAGCATATGACATGGTTTATTTAGATTTCCAGAAAGCTTTATAAATAAAGCAAGCATTGCTATTATAAAAAGATACCCTTTCTACTTCAACAGACGCATACTGCAGCGAAAACAAAAACGGAAGTACTTTGGAAACACACTGATGACGTCTCCCTACACGTCTCTTCTTACAGAAAGAGGTGGCAGGGCAGCTTTGTGATTAAGGGAAGAAAAGAAAGCATTACCTCACACAAAAATACCGGAGTAAGGAGCCACTTTGCTGTAATTACACCACCATACTTTAGAAAGGGACTCAGCTGTGTAGGGTTTCATTCTGTAGTTTAGTTTTGGACTTTGTTGTGATCTGTATTTCATTTACTTGCACTTATCTGCTCCCTATTGCACTTAACCTAATCTGAAGTATTTTGTATTTCACATGCGCTCGTAGCTAACCCGGATATAACGATCAACACTGTTCTCCGCTCTGGAGCTGCCCCGATATCAAATCTTACTGGGTTTTGTAATCGCTCTTATTAGGACTGAAATCATTGTATTTTGTAGCTTTGCTCTTAATTGTACTGTAATTCTGGATATGCATTTTTTTGTATACAACTGTAAGGTCGCCCTGGGTAAGGGCGTGTGATAAGAAATAAATAAATAAATAAATAATAATAATAATTTAACCTTTGTTTTTATATGCGTGCGTCTCATGTGCTTCACAAAATTATAACTATATAAATAAAATGTATTATTATTATTGTTAGTAAAAAAAAAAAATATTAAATGTTAACTCCCCTTTTTTTTGGTTAATAACTTCTGTACATTGAGTTGCTGTAGTTTGAGGAGACTTGATGGGATCCGGCTCTCAGCGTGCTGAAACATACTTCATAATAAACACGGCACTTGTCTCTGTTTTAAGCCTGCGAGGCTGGGTTTTGTATTATGTGGTGTGGGCTCGGTGCTCTGTATTTTGAAACGGCTTTCAGAAGCAGACAGTAGCATATACAGGTGTTTAGGTGTGTTATGGTTCCTGGGCTTTTCAGTTACTGTGCCCCGCATCTAAGGAATTCTCTTGCTCGGAATATTCGGGAAGCAGGTGCAATAACTTCTAGTTTAAGACTTTATTTAAAACCTGACTTTCAGTCCATAGCTTTGATTAGATTATCCAATCTTTGTGTTGTTAAGCACTCAGGCGCTATGGACGTGTAAAATTGTACCGCATAGAAACACTGGCAGCTATAGCTCTGGTTACAGTAATACTTACCGGGGTCTCCTATCTGTACCGACGTATCACTATCGGTATCACTTCAACTTATAGAGTCAGCCATCTTGCGTAAACACAGAAAACACTGACGTTACACTGTACACCCAAGAACGTGTGACGCGTTTAATATCTGAACGGCACGTGTGTATACATGTATAATAGAAACGTTCTATTCCTAAACAGCAGTGTTTATACGTCATCAGGTGTTGACGTTTAGTCATTTGGAACTCTAAATAACGCTCAACGTTATGTGTTTTTAATCTGTGCTTTTTTTTTGGATAAGTTGAATGTTTATATTTTAAACACCAGCCCTGTTATAAACCTGTACGAATGTTTAAAAAATGTTTTACAAATCATAAACGCATCCATGAGTTTACAAAACAAACTAAATCCTAAACACATTTAGAATTATAAACACAGTGACGTGTTTGAAAAGCGTGACAAATACGTGTTTTAAAGTTAAACACTCGGTCTTACTGCGTACGATATTCGACTGCAACATTATTTTTGTTATTGTTTAGGCTCGATAGGTATTTAAAAAATTAGGTTAACATGTATATTTACAAAATTAATAACAAATGTAAAATGGGGCTCCCGAGTGGCGCATCCAGTAAAGGCGCTCCACGTGGAGTGCAGGATGCGCTCTATAGTCTGGACGTCGCGAGTTCAAGTCCAGCTTATTCCTTTGCCGACGGAGGACAGGAGCTTCCAGGGGGCGGCGCTCAATTGGCCACGCGCCGCCCGAGGGGAGGGAGGGCTAGGTTGGCCAGGGTGTCCTCGGCTCACCGCGCACCAGCGACCCCTGTAGTCTGGCTGGGCGCCTGCGGGCTTGCCTGTAAGCTGCCCGAGAGCTGCGTTGTCCACCAACGTTGTAGCTCTTGGGTGGCTACATGGTGAGTCCGCAGTGTGAAAAAAAGCAGTCGGCTTTTATATATATAGTGTTTTAAATTATTATGTTTTGTTTTATTATTAGTTTTACTTGTTTAGTTGTAGTTTATATAGTTTTTAGCGAAAGCTAAACATGGCAACGTACGTGGTCTTTCTATAATGAGCAACGGGAGTGAAGTTGGTTCGGAGGATTTCGATACCAGCAACAGTGATGCTGACTTATCACTCAGTGATTATGATGAAGAGGATGTGGAGCCAAGAACAATACAAACTGTACGAACAGAAGAGCATGCAGTTACTTTACAGGTAAGCCAGCTGCAAACGGGAAGCTGTTTGGTTTGAAATGGCAGTGCTGTGACTAAATACTATCAAAACACAGCACTGGGTACAGGCAATGCGGCAGCCAGATCCATCACAATGCCTGTGCAAAGTAGCTGTGTACAAGCATTTGTGACTATCCCTCCAACACAAGCGAAGCAGACACTGTAAAAAAGGTACAGGGTCTGCTATGAAAATTAAAACAAAAGAAAAGACAAAAGAAAAGAAAAATGTGCAGTGGTTGCGAAGGCAATCCCGGGTTCTGTTGTATTGAACATTTCAATAAATGGCACAGAGCAAGTCAAAACTGGCACACGTTTTGAAGTTGTATTTATTTGATAATTACTGTTTACTGATTATTATTGTTATTAGCAGCTTTTTTGTTTTCATTGTTAAAAAAAAACAAAAAACGTTTTTATCTCTATATTGAATATGGGTATGTAGTACACAGCAGCATAAAGGGTTAATGAAAAACACAGTTTAAGTCATTTATTTGTGTTTTATTCATCATATGTTAACATTTTATAGCAACTACAGATTTGAAAACATTATTATTATTATTATTATTATTATTATTATTATTATTATTATTATTATTATTATTATTATTATTTTCAAAATCTGGTACCTGGGAAGGGGTTTCATTTTTACATCTGGAGTTGAAGTGGTTAATAATAAATGAAAATACTTACTGTTAAAAGGCTAGCAAGTTGGTTAAACTCTCCTGGTAGCATTAAGCTTGCTGTGCAGTATTGCTTGAATAGTGTACGAGTGTTTGCCTTCAATTGTTTGTATAAAGTTATTTAAAGATTTTGTTTTCCTAAGCTTTATTGACAAAACCCAGAAGTGTGTGTGGGGTGGCGCAGTTGTTGACATTCGTGTGAGCTGTTTTTAATCAAACTGTCAGATTGTAATCTGTCTGCATCCATCCGTTGTTGATATTAAGAGTTATTTCTTCACCACTTCCAAACCCAAATATTACACTACGAATTGTGTTTTGTTTGCTGTCACTGAAAGCAGATCAGCGCTCAGCCTTTGCTGGGAACACGTGACGTGGGTGTAAAAAAAGTCACGTGATAGAGGGATACTACAGTATAGTTTTATGTCGTAGAGATTGGCTATCCAATGTGTCACTCATTCTGGAGCTGTGTATAGCAATTGCGAAATGATGCGGCAGGGGCGGGGCTTTACTTCAAACAGATATCGCGTGGTTTGACTGTGGCGCTGAACTGTAAGATCGCAATGTACATATTTCTATTTTTTAGTTTGTATTTATACTGCTGGGTTTTTACTGGAGCAATCTAGGTAAAGTACCTTGCTCAAGGGTACAGCAGCAGTGTCCCCTACCAGGGATTGAACCCACGACCTTCCAGTCAAGAGTCCAGAGCCCTAACCACTACTCCACACTGTATAAAAAAAATATTACTGTGTTATTATTATTATTATTATTATTATTATTTATTTAATTTGTTTTGCATTCCACTTTGTATCATGAAAGAAAATTAAAACGTTGATTAATATACGAGTTTTGCAAGTATGACCTGTATCATAATATTGCAGACAGAAACGGACCCCGATTGTAGCGGCGGTAAGAATCCAAGAGTACAACTTTTATCTTCCAAAATAGAAAGCTATTTTATTGATGAAATCGAGTGAACAGCAACACTCGGGCTGCTCTTAGCTGACCGCCAGAGCGCCCCAGGAGAACGCCCCCCACTGCCCCGTGCCTGACAACGGGGTACCGGCAGGACACCCCCGTCCCGCCCCCGCGTCTCCAGCAGAGTAAATCTCCGCGACAACAGAGATCAAATCATGTGAGAGAAGGGAACACGCGGATATCACGTGACTAACACGCTGTCACCGCCCCGCTTTCATTGGAAGAGTCACGCGGAATGATTTGAGACACGTGATCAGTCCTCTCTCATTGGTTAACGCCCGTCGCTGGATGTTTCCACAGCGTGATTTGTACCATCGTCCACAAAACCGTTTTTTCCAGTATTTTTTTGTTAAATTGGTTATTGCAAAGTCAAATTTGAAAAACACCAAACCCGGTAGCCGATTCCACAAAAAAAGACCACGTTTTTCCTAACACTAAAAGGTAAGTGCTGAGTTATTTATTACTCAAAGTGAAATGTATGTATTTGTTAATCTCCATCGATATGCATGAACATTCGTGTGTGTGTGTGTGTGTGTGTGTGTGTGTGTGCGTGTGTGTGTGTGTGTGTGTGTGTGTGTGTGTGTGCGTGTGTGTGTGTGTGTGTGGGGTCGGATTGACAGGCTCAACAAACCCTGTGAACGGGGTAGCATCTGGTGAAATACTTTTTGAGATACAGCATGGCGAAGAAAACAGCTTGTAAAAAAAAAAAAAAAAAAAAAAGAAAAATGAAGACGCTTTTGTATACACCTGTATCTCGAAAAGTACTGCTAATTTAGGAACCACACTTGGCATACACATAGTCCCGGGAGTGTAGATGTGCAACGGGGTATATATTTTCGGAGGGGTCCTGGTTTTACCGAAATTGAACCAAAAAAGATAACTGTCTGACGTCAGTGCCTGGTAGCGTTGCTTTCGACCGTTCATTTCACTGAATAAATAGGGAGGCATTGAATAGCCTATAGTTCAGCACACACGGGTCAGATCTGTGTTTCTGTCCGGTTAAAACTGGTAATCAGTGATAATAATGAGTGTTTGTGCCTTCAGTACTGGAGAAACTAATAATAATTTGTTCATTTAGGAAATACGTTTGCTTCCCCTAACACTCGTTTTTTTTGGCAGCCTAATAGAAGAACAAGTCAGCTGACTGGCCAAGCTTTATTTCTGATGAGCTCTCATTTTGGCAGGCGTCACAAATCTCCGCCAATTTACGTAGTTTTAGTGCCTCATTTGTTGAGCAATGAAAGAAGGCTTTGTGCAATATGAAAACAGCGGTAGGAATATTATTTTCTTCAGTGCGCTGAAACTATCTGAATATTCTTACAAACATTGCTGCACATTCATTCGAAGCCAAAAAGTCGACGTCTGTGTCTAAAATGGCAAGTGATGTGTGAGATTAACATAAAAACCAACAACAACAAAGTGATGCTTCAGATTTGGCAAGCGAGTCAGAATCGAGGGATACAGACCGCTGCAGGTAATGCACATCGCTCGAAAGTGCTTCACACTTTCCAGACACTGGGCAAAGGTACATGCTACGTATAGTGATCAACGTTTTGTTTTGTTGTGATCCTATTTTCTGTTATGAGGAGAGTAATAAACGAAAATTGTGGGGGGGTTTTGTACAACGCCACCTTTTCCACATATATTTTTTGAAGCGTTTATTTAAGTTACATTTGACAGTTTTCACTTGCATGCACAGCTTAAAAAAGAAAAAGTAAACCCCAGTAATGCTGTTACTTCATGAAAATGTGTCATTTGCCACTTTGTTTATTGCGAAGAAACTACAATGGCAGGGATAAAAAAAGAAAGAAAAAAGCGATATCTACTTATGTACTGTTTCTGCCTGAAATACACACGTGGAAAGTGTATACTTTTATAGTTAATCCAGTGGAGCAAAGTAAAGCCTTCACAACCTATTCTGGAATAGTACAGTTTTACATATTTTAGGATAAATAGTATTGTGCTGCAAGCATTCAAGTTAACTAACGAGCTTTCGTTAGTTAACTTGAATGCTTGCAGCACAGTGATTGTCAGAACATTTTCTAGTTTTAATAAAATTAAAATGAATAACATGCTGTTTTAATAGCATTACAGTGAGATTTGTATAATTGTTTGTTTGCAAGGTGTCATTTGAATACTGGTCAGGAAATGGTATTTGCTTAATATTTTTATTATTAATGGTGATCAAACATTGTAACTTGTTAAGTAGTTATTTCTGAGATGTATTAGTTGATTGGTGCAAGTGCAGTGTTGCAACGTTTTGTTACTGTATGTAAAGTCTGATCGGATAGTCAGATTTTCACGACCATTTAAACAACCCCCCACCACTACGCACATCTTGAGCGCCCTGTGGCCCCCCAAGGTTTGGAAATGTCCTTATCTGGCCCGCCAGAGAATGTAATTGAGTACCACTGCTGTAAATGCTTATGATCTTGTATAGCGTAGGTTCTAAAAAAAAAAAAGTGAGACGATAATGTTTTGCCAAATAGAATAAAATACAAATGCATACTGTTATATGTATGCGTGTTATATATTCCATATTTAAGCACATACATTAAACACTTTCTGCTATTTGTTTACTGTATATCGCTGCCAAAGGAAGTTTGAGATTTTTTAAATTAACACAAAGTTGTTCTTCAACTGCTACAGAATGTTTATCTTGAAGAGACCTTCTTCACAACACGAAGTAATTTACTGACACTATCGAGAATCTCTTATATCAAATCATTAATCGTGGTAGCTAGCGTCACTTGCAGAGACTTACGCAGGTAGGCCTATATATTAATTTAGCTGTAAGACATTTTCCATCGCTGAAAAAAAAATAGACTTCATGATTAATCTAACTTCAGGTAATTCAGTGAAATATTTTACTTGCCGATATATATTTGGGGACGGCCCACCCCTCCAGACTAGGACATATTTTAATGCCTTCTATGTAATGAATTAAACATTTGCACAATATTCTAGTTCACAATTTAAAATGGAGAAAATGTAATCCCACTATATTGCTATCTATTGCTAGTCAATTATGTTAATGATTTAAACTATTGACAACATGTTTAAGAACATATGAAGTGGGAAGCGTTTAAAATCTTGAAAAAAAATGTATGTACAGTACTGTGCTTAATACGAGTTAGGCCTAATGTATGTACTCTACTGTACTTAATACGTTTCTGATTTTACATTTCTGGATTGCAATGAGATATAAAATACATCTTACAGTATGTCTTTAAAAAATGTAGAGTTTTGACATAGGTTAGATTTAGGTTTATGTTAAGTTGTGTGCTTAACTGTTTGGGTTTATTTTAAGTTTTTTGACTGTAGTAGTAAACAAAAAAAACACGTTTCAAAGGCATGTGGAAATGCGGGTGCATGAACGTTTTATCATTTTTTTTACAAATGGTAATTTGGAGCTTCAAGGAATTTTCCTGTGCTAAGTTTAAACAAGAAGAATGACTTTGTTCGGATAATTTTGTACAGTGGACATATATATGTATGGCATATTATATCATACGTTTGCTTCTGGCCAGAGCCAGTTTGGCGGGTAAATACTTTTGTCTCTGTTCCATTTGGTGGGGGTGGGGGGGAACCCTCGAATTCACCTGCAGTTGCAGATTTTCTTTTTCTCTCTCCAAATGTTAAGCCACACAAAACAAGCAAAGTTGGGTTGCAAATGCATCGTTTTGATTGGGTCGTCAGCCAAGCAGGAAAAACATTTAATTGGATTATTGTACTGTGCTTGCTGTTGCCTGATGCTAGAGCTTCTTATTTATGATGGTAACTTGAGGTATTTCAGTAGAAATGTTCTACTTTAGTTCAGTAGGATTTTTGATGTCATTACAGAAGTAACACTTTTTTTATTCCGTTTGATACTAGACATATTCAAAGCTACACTGCAGTCGTTATCAGTAGAGTATGTACATAACACTGATTGCATACATTCAACTTTTGCTATACAATATTTAAGAACTGGTAGACCATAGATTGATGCATGAAAAATACACAGCCAAATCTGATGTAGAGTCGACTCCACTTATTTGCATATTGAATAATTGTATAATAATTGCTTAACTGCATAGCATGCAGCTGGTCCCGTTTTTAAGCGCATAATTTTCTATGATTGTATGGTACTAAATGCACATTTCGCGGTCCCGAAGTCCGTTGTTCATTGCATTTTAATTTGGATAATTGCATAATGCGAGCAATGTTCAAAAAATATATATGTTTGCGTTTGAGTTTCAAAAATAGCAGTGACGTAAGCGCATAGCAACTGTATGACAGCGGGAAAAGCAGGCACGAAAGACAGTTTTTTACAGTTGTTTATCAGCTCAATCGGCCGACTACTATGCATACTTCCATAAAATTATTTTTTTGCTACGTTGTAGTCAGAAGATCTATAGTAAGGTACTGTGCACCCCTGTTTAACTTTTATTTTTTACTGTACTGTATTACAATATATGAGTTTAGGCCGGCTGTAATATACGGTACATTAGTTTACATTATTTTACTTTTCATATCATAAGTTGCCAGAGAATAGTGTTTTGTATTGAGCGTATAACATTTCAAGTTGGTTTATTTTTGTGAACTTGTCCAATATTTTAAGTTACTCGTAATGAAATATAAAAAATAAATAAAGTTATGAATCTGATCAAAACGAATCATATACATGTACGCCCACTGTATTCCCTCACTCGGCGGTCCGAGCCCATGCAATTATGCTGTCTCCTGTAACTTGTATCCTCTTTTACTTGTTTCACTATCTATCATGAATCATGGAAATACTGTACAGGTGAAAATGCCATATTGATGAGCTTGATAGTTTAAGACGTATAGTTCATGTATCAATAACATAAATGTAAAATTTGGAAAAACAGAACAGGCTGAGTAGGAGCCGTTAACATTGGATTGGCCCAACTATACCTTTGATATTACTATATAAACAGTACTGTAGTATTTGTGTTTTTATTATACTGCAGTGAATGTAATTACAGGGTGTTGCCAACCAAAAACATAAAAATACAACATTTTCCAAGTACACCTGGAGGTCATGTGTTAACTTGTCGTTTTATTTGTTTTAGTGTAATGAAGACAAGATCCATCTACAAATACACAGGCTGTGATTAAAGCCTGACATCACAACTTCATAATCGTATATAATCATTATTTTAGTCATTGAGCAGACGCTTTTGTCAGAAACAACTTACAGAGACTATTTATTTAACTAGGAGAGTTACCCATTGAGACGGAGGCCTCATTACAAGAGGGTCCGGGGGAGGGGGGGAAGTGGGGCACAAACACACTTTTAACCCTAATTAAGGTAGAGGGACTTTAGGTAGGCCGGATTGTATAACCTGCTTTTTGGATTTGGCCATGACACCGGGATTAACATACCTGCTCTTACGAAGAGTGCCATGGGATCTTTAACATCCACACAATGTGGACAGGACCTCGGTTTAAAGATTGAAGTACTACTGAGCCAATTATATTTAAGTCAAACAATTACAAACAAAAACCCCAAAAACTACAATAAAAATCTAGATAAACACAATATAGAATTGTCCCCTGCTAAATGAATAACAAACTCTGTGTTGTGAATTATTCAGTCAGGAGTGGTCGGAGATTTGGTGGATAAATATAACGCCACTCTGGCAAATAGTCTTGACACTATTGCACCTTATAAAATAAAGAAACTATCTACAAAAATATTTTCTCCTTGGTTTAATGATACAACACGTATGCATAAACGTATGTGTCGCAAATTAGAACGCAGATGGGAGATCGACTGGACTTCAGATATATTATCAAAGCTGGAAAGATAGTATTTTAACATATAGAACGTCACTGTCTTTAGCTCGATCTGTTTATTTCTCCGATCTTGTTGACAAAAATCAGATTTATTTTTCAGTCAACAGCAAGATTAACAAATCCGCAATCAGAGCGCGTTACACAGAATATTCCTCCAGTAAGCTGTGAATCACTTCAATAAAAAAGTGACCGACATTAGGAATCAGTTGAGCAACTACATACTGATATAAACAATTATACAAATATTCTTGGTCCGTCTGAACCCAACCAAATCTTACAGCACTTTTGCTTGACATGTGAACAAGAGCCGGATGCCATAATTAAAAAGACTAAACCCACAACATGTGCATTAGATCCCATTCCTACTACACTTTTGAGAAAAGTATATCCAAAAATAAATAACACAGTTTTAAATATTATTAACAGCTCACTCTCATCAAGTACTGTTCCAAATTCTTTGAAGACTGCGTAGTAAAACCCCTGCTCAAGAAGCCTACCCTTGATCCCAATGTGCTTAATAATTACAGGCCTATTTCTAATCTCCCTTTTTTTGTCCAAAGTGTTAGAATAGTAGTGGCTGAACAATTAAATAGATTTCTTGCTGCACAGAATATTTCTGAGAAATTTCAGTCAGGTTTCAGGCCTTATCATAGCACCGAGACGGCACTAATTCGAGTGGTAAATGATATGTTGATGACTTCTGACATGGGCTCGCCTTCAGTACTTGTTCTACTGGATCTAAGTGCTGCTTTCAACACCATTGATCATTCTGTCATAATTAATCGCCTTGAACATTTAGTGGGATTGTCAGGTACTGTCTTGTTCTGGTTCAGATCCTATCTCTCTAATAGGTTTCAGTTTGTTAAAGTTGAGGAGGCGACCTATTTTATGTCAAAGGTTACGTGTGGGGTTCCTCAGGGTTCAATTCTTGGCCCAATTCTGTTCTCTCTATATATGTTACCTTTGGGAAATATCATTCGTAGACACAGAGTTCATTTTCATTGCTATGCTGATGACACTCAGCTTTGCCTGTCTCTCAAACAGGGTGATGTATCTGCTGCTAATATTTTGAATACCTGCCTTGCTGACATTAAACATTGGATGTTTAAAAGCTTTTTAATGTTAAACTCAGACAAAACAGAATTGATGATAATGAGACCTCAGAAGCAATACAAGAACATAGATTCATCTGATTTTCTACTCGACGGTCTCTGTACAGATTCTAGAGCAGAGATAAAAAAAACCTAGGTGTCACTTTTGATTCAGACCTCTCCTTTGAATCACACATTAAAAATGTTACAAAAATGTTCTTTTTTCATTTAAGAAACATAGCTAGACTGAGAGGTATGCTTTCCAAGCAGAATGCAGAGAGATTGGTGCATGCTTTTATATCTTCAAGGATTGATTAATGTAACAGCCTTTTTGCTGGTATCAGTAACAATGTTATATCTCGGCTGCAACTTGTACAGAATGCTGCTGCAAGAGTTTTAACTGGGAGTAAGAAACAAGATCATATCACCCCTGTGCTAGCGTCCTTGCATTTGCTTCCTGTTCGATTTAGGATCGATTTTAAGGTGCTATTATTATCCCACAAGGCTCTAAATTGCTTAGCTCCACCCTATTTAAAGGATCTTTTAAAACCATACGTTCCTAATCGTCCACTTCGATCACAGGATGCCAGGCTACTTTCCATACCAAGTATTCAGAAACAAAACTCAGGTGGTAGATGCTTGAGTTACATTGCACCGAAATTATGGAACGACTTCCCAGTACTATAAAGGAAGCTCCTTCTGCCAATGCTTTTAAATCTCATTTAAAAACACACTTGTATAGCTTAGCTTACGCAAGTTTTTAAAGTGATATTCTCTCGCTTCTGTATATGTATATAACATATAATTATATGTGTGTTTTATTGCTGATTATATATATATATATATATATATATATATATATATATATATATATATATATATATATAAATTTCTATGTGTGTTCTATTTTCTGATTATTGATATATATATACAGACGTGCTCAAATTTGTTGGTACCCCTCCACAAAAAACGAAGAATGCACAATTTTCTCTGTAATAACTTAAAACTGACAAAAGTAATTGGCATCCGCCATTGTTTATTCCATATTTAATAGAAATCAGACTTTGCTTTTGATTTTTTATTCAACATAATATTGTAAATAAGAAAACAAATGAAAATGGCATGGACAAAAATGATGGGACCGCTAACCTAATATTTTGTTGCACAACCTTTAGAGGCAATCACTGCAATCAAACGTTTTCTGTAGCTCTCAATGAGACTTCTGCACCTGTTAACAGGTAGTTTGGCCCACTCTTCCTGAGCAAACTGCCCCAGCTGTCTCAGGTTTGATGGGTGCCTTCTCCAGACTGCAAGTTTCAGCTCTTTCCATAGATGTTCGATAGGATTCAGATCAGGACTCATAGAAGGCCACTTCAGAATAGTCCAATGTTTTGTTCTTATCCATTCTTGGGTGCTTTTAGCTGTGTGTTTTGGGTCATTATCCTGTTGGAGGACCCATGACCTGCGACTGAGACAGAGCTTTCTGACACTGGGCAGTACGTTTCGCTCCAGAATGCCTTAATAGTCTTGAGATTTCATTGTGCCCTGCACAGATTCAAGGCACCCTGTGCCAGGCGCAGCAAAGCAGCCCCAAAACATAACCGAGCCTCCTCCATGTTTCACTGTAGGTATGGTGTTCTTTTCTTTGAAAGCTTCATTTTTTCGTCTGTGAACATAGAGCTGATGTGACTTGCCAAAAAGCTCCAGTTTTGACTCATCTGTCCAAAGGACATTCTCCCAGAAGGATTGTGGCTTGTCAATATGCATTTTAGCAAATTCCAGTCTGGCTTTTTTATGTTTTTCTTTCAAAAGTGGAGTCCTCCTGGGTCTTCTTCCATGGAGCCCACTTTCGCTCAAAAAGCGACGGATGGTGCGATCAGAAACTGACGTACCTTCACCTTGGAGTTCAGCTTGTATCTCTTTGGCAGTTATCCTTGGTTCTTTTTCTACCATTCGCACTATCCTTCTGTTCACTCTGGGGTCGATTTTCCTCTTGCGGCCGCTCCCA
>NW_026707353.1:0-28494 GCF_902713425.1 Acipenser ruthenus
TCGTTTGGTTGTAAGTAGCTTATTGATCCCAGATTCTCATCAAGCAGCTTCTTGAAGGATCCCAGGGTGTCAGCTTCAACAGCATTACTGGGGAGTTGGTTCCATACCCTCACAATTCTCTGTGTAAAAAAGTGCCTCCTGTTTTCTGTTCTGAAAGCCCCTTTATCTAATCTCCATTTGTGACCCCTGGTCCTTGTTTCTTTTTTCAGGTCAAAAAAGTCCCCTGGGTCAACATTGTCTATGTCTTACTAATGCATTGTAAAGTTTTAACATTACTTCCCTTGATTTAAATTCAACACTTTTCAGCTTTTTTATAGCTTCCCCACATTGTCTAGATGAAGACATTTCTGAGTCAACATAAACTCCTAGGTCTTTTTCATAGATCCCTTTTTCAATTTCAGTATCTCCCATATGATATTTATAATGCACATTTTTATTGCCTGCGTGCAATACTTTACACTTTTCTCTATTAAATGTCATTTGCCATGTGTCTGCCCAGTTCTGAATGCTGTCTAGATCATTTTGAATGACCTTTGCTGCTGCAACAGTGTTTGCCACTCCTCCTATTTTTGTGTCATCTCCAAATTTAACAAGCTTGCTTACTATACCTGAATCTAAATCATTAATGTAGATTAGGAATAGCAGAGGACCTAATACTGATCCCTGTGGTACACCACTGGTTACCTCTCTCCATTTTGAGGATGGAGGTGAAGGGCGACTTCCATCATCAATACAACATACAGTGTAACAGGGGAGATTATGCAGTCAGCTGGCCAACACAAACTGAACTGAATTAATGTATCCCACCCTTCTTTTGTGTGTGCCTGTGAAAGCACTGCTTTCTGCTGTTTGTATGTTGTATTGATGATGGGAGTCTCCTTTCACCTCCATCCTCAAAATGGAGAGAGGTAACCAGTGGCATTGTGTCTTTACTAAGCAGTTATTCCATTAACACTTCCAGGCGTTGGTGATGCAGTCCTTTTCTTTCAAGAGATAGCTTGCTGTGTGGACATTTAGCTATTTTTGTGCTGTTCACTGCACAATTCAGAATGGCACCGGCTGGAAGTGGGTACATACAAACGTCACAGACAGCTTTAGTGGTCCGTGTGGGTGGTGACGTTAGGTTCAGGAAGCAGTAGTAAACACAGAATGATACGGGGCTAAAACGGACACAGCCGTACTTTTATTAAATAATGAAAACAGTTTAAACAAAACACAATAAACAAAAGTGCACACGGGCCAAAGTAAAAATAACACAATTCTAAACAAGTACCTTTCCTCGCTGGCTGGCAACATTCATTCTTGCTCTTAATTCTCCTAACTCTCTCTAAGCTCTCCCCAACTCTGAGCCCGCAGTGGGTCTTTTATACTGTGGCTGGAGCCTTAATTACCCATTGAAACAATTACCTTAGAAAGACTCCAGCCACATTCCCAAGGGCTTTATTGGGATGGGGATTTAACCCCCATCCCCGCCAGCTACACTTTACGAGACCAGCTTTTGTTTTTGATACTAGTTTTAAACATAGAAAAGAAAAATCACATGACCTGGTGCCAGATTGCAGTCAGATTTCCATTGATTTTAGGCAAAACAGACTTACAAATCACGCCTGATTCCAGAATAGACAGGTTCTGGATTGTAGAGGCTATCACACCATTCACTTAAATTGGGATTTGGCTGGAATCCAAAAATCATGCCGAATTATACACGGGTATGTAGAGGCTGGATTAGAAAGTTGTCACTGTTGTAAACAGACCAGCCATCACAGACTAGGAAAAGAAACAAACCATGAATAGATTTTGTTATGACTAAAAAGCCATTAATACATTCCTAGCGAGCGCCAACTCATGTGTCAGAAAGGGTTTTGAATCAGACATAAAATAAAGTCCCGAGCACAGCGATGTGTGTTTATTAATGTGATAACGATCATTATCCTTGGTAAACGTCAGATTGCTTCAAGAAGAACACTGAAAGCTTCTAATAGTGTGAGGTATTGTATTACTGCAGACACAAGCATCCTGCAAGCCCTCCATTAGCCCTTTGACAAAAGAGAAATACAAGATTCCTGTACATTACATCAGTGGTTCACAGCTCTAGCTCCTAGTTGCCATAAACAGTCAAGGTTTTTGTTTTAACCAGGACTAAAATATGAATTGTTAATCCAAGCATTTTTTTCCACTGCTCATGAAAGACAGTGCTCACAAGGCGTGTTACATACATCATTTGTTCAGGGAATATTATTTCAGTGCAGATATCTAATGACTGTAACTCAGTCACAGGGGTGGGCGCACGACAAAGTGGCCAAGACTGAAATATAGGGCAACCTGCCGTGTGCAGCGGAAAATATGTTTGGTTTGGGGATAGTTTGCCCCCAGAATCCAAACGTTTTTCTTGTTCTGAGTAGCCTGGGCATCCTTATTTTTACTATTTAAACTGCCATGATTACATTTGAGAAGTTTGCAGTTCTGCATAACAAATACAAAACAAATATGCATTTGATTATAAAAACCTACAGAAACAAACACACACTGTGTACAATAATGTCAGAAACACATGTATTACTACATTTGAAATACAAGCATAAACAGACATCAGATTATTCATATTTAAAAAATGTCAAGATGTAACCTAAGTTATCCATAAACCAGTATTGTTAAGTTACTAAAAAAAATATTTTAGTTCAGGGCTTCAGTGTAATTTTATTTACTAGGGTGACCAAATCCGGGGACACTCAGTTATGGGAGCACAGCAAAGTAGCCAACACTGAAATGTGTGTTGCAGAGTGTATCGAGAGCATCTTATATTTTAACAGTTGCACATACTCATTACAAATAGAAAACAAATATGCATATAACCTACAGAAACAAACACACACTCCGCAATAAATGCAAAAAACTTTACGTTTTCAAAAAAAAGCAGACATTTTAAAAATTCCCAAAACTAAACAAAACAGGCAATATGCAAGAGCCTACTTCTCCTGCTGCCTTCAAGCCAAAGCTAAGTAGCCAGGGTTACACATGGACATACTGGGAACTTTGGGATATGGGTAACCAGGAGATTCTTGAAAATATAAACTCGAATTTTACTGACATCCTACTGTATGCTGTTATGGGTTTTCATGTCATGTCAATTTAGAGAAGGGAAAAAAAGTATTTAAAAAAAAAAAAAATCTTTGTATTTTGATTGTTTTTTTCTTCAACACTATTTAACACAGTTTACATACACACCAAGCAAGAACACTTAATGCCCATAACACTGGCGTTTATGAAAAACGGTTACAACGAGCCAAAAACAGGATACTAAACTTAAATATTGTACTATATATTATAACGAAGGTTTGTACTTACTCCCTCGCCATTCTCGTATAATCCTCATGCAGCTGTGTCATTCTTTTCTTGCGATGCAGTTAGCCTATCTAAACCGAGCACGTTTTTTTTAAGCAAGTGTTTTTTTTTTCAGACAAAAATACATAAATATTTATTTTTTAAAAAAGTAATCTAAATAATGTCCTCTTAAGTCTAGTACTTCACACTCGCTCCAGTATGTACTGAAGCTGGATTTACTGGCAGTTAAAACAAGAGCGGGTCAGCTCAACCGATAGGCTACAGACAGTAAAATATCAGTGATTATACAAAGAAACTGAGTGGTGGGAATTTCTGTCAATCAACCCACGGAAACTTTTTTTTTTTTTTTTTTTTTTTTTAAACAGAGGTTGGATCTTCAACTAAACTCAAAACCAAGAAAGCGGTTGAGTGTAATTTCATGATAGAAACATGGATGTTTATCGCTAACGTATTTACATTACATTTGACCAATGCGAGAAATTAATAGTAAGTTTATTCAGGGTCGAGCTTTGTGAACCGAGGACCGTTCCGGGGACATTATTTACGCGGGAACACAGTACCTCATCCGGGGACTGTCATTTAAAAAAAACGTGCTCGGTTTAGATAGGCAAACTGCATCGCATGAAAAGAATGACACAGCTGCATGAGGATTATACGAGAATGGCGAGGGAGTAAGTACAAACCTTCGTTATAATATATAGTACAATATTTAAGTTTAGTAACCGTTTTTCATAAACGCCAGTGTTATGGGCATTAAGTGTGCTTGCTTGGTGCGTATGTACATGTGTTAAACAGTGTTGAAGAAAAAAACAATCAAAATACATTATTTTTTTTTATTTTTTTTAATACTTTTTTTCCTTTCTCTAAATTGACATGACATGAAAACCCATAACAGCATACTGTACAGTAGGATGTCAGTAAAGTTCGAGTTTATATTTTCAGGAATCTCCTGGTTACCCATATCCCAAAGTTCCCAGTATGTCCATGTGTAACCCTGGCTACTTAGCTTTGGCTTGAAGGCAGCAGGAGAAGTAGGCTCTTGCATATTGCCTGTTTTGTTTAGTTTTGGGAATTTTTAAAATGTCTGCTTTTTTTTGGAAAATGTAAAGTGTTTTGCAATTATTGCGGAGTGTGTGTGTTTGTTTCTGTAGGTTATATGCATATTTGTTTTTTATTTGTAATGAGTATGTGCAACTGTTAAAATATAACAGCTCTTTGCTGTGCTCCCATAACTGAGTGTCCCCGGATTTGGTTTACAAAATATGGTCACCCTATATAAAAAATTGGGGGGCCAAGCAACAACAACAATTCTTTTTTTATTTGTTTTCATTTTTTTTTTATTGGATTTTAACATGGGCAACATCCAATCAACAATCACATTGAACAAAATAAAATTAGATTAAGTCATCATATCACCCACCCATCAGCCGACCCACCCACCCACCAGAATGCAATTAAATCAGACAAAAATAAATAATAATGAAAAGAGAGAGATACAGACGTGCTCAAATTTGTTGGTACCCTTACAGCTCATTGAAATAATGCTTCATTCCTCCTGAAAAGTGATGAAATTAAAAGCTATTTTATCATGTATACTTGCATGCCTTTGGTATGTCATAGAATAAAGCAAAGAAGCTGTGAAAAGAGATGAATTATTGCTTATTCTACAAAGATATTCTAAAATGGCCTGGACACATTTGTTGGTACCCCTTAGAAAAGATAATAAATAATTGGATTATAGTGATATTTCAAACTAATTAGTTTCTTTAGTTAGTATCACACATGTCTCCAATCTTGTAATCAGTCATTCAGCCTATTTAAATGGAGAAAAGTAGTCACTGTGCTGTTTGGTATCATTGTGTGCACCACACTGAACATGGACCAGAGAAAACAAAGGAGAGAGTTGTCTGAGGAGATCAGAAAGAAAATAATAGACAAGCATGGTAAAGGTAAAGACTACAAGACCATCTCCAAGCAGCTTGATGTTCCTGTGACAACAGTTGCAGATATTATTAAGAAGTTTAAGGTCCATGGAACTGTAGCCAACCTCCCTGGGTGCGGCCGCAAGAGGAAAATCGACCCCACATTGAACAGAAGGATAGTGCGAATGGTAGAAAAACTGCCAAAGATAACTGCCAAAGAGATACAAGCTGAACTCCAAGGTGAAGGTCCGTCAGTTTCTGATCGCACCATCCGTCGCTTTTTGAGCGAAAGTGGGCTCCATGGAAGAAGACCCAGGAGGACTCCACTTTTGACAGAAAAACATAAAAAAGCCAGACTGGAATTTGCTAAAATGCATATTGACAAGCCACAATCCTTCTGGGAGAATGTCCTTTGGACAGATGAGTCAAAACTGGAGCTTTTTGGCAAGTCACATCAGCTCTATGTTCAAGTCTCATTGAGAGCTACAGAAAACTTTTGATTGCAGTGATTGCCTCTAAAGGTTGTGCAACAAAATATTAGGTTAGCGGTCCCATCATTTTTGTCCATGCCATTTTCATTTGTTTTCTTATTTACAATATTATGTTGAATAAAAAATCAAAAGCAAAGTCTGATTGGATTATAGTGATATTTCAAACTAATTAGTTTCTTTAGTTAGTATCACACATGTCTCCAATCTTGTAATCAGTCATTCAGCCTATTTAAATGGAGAAAAGTAGTCACTGTGCTGTTTGGTATCATTGTGTGCACCACACTGAACATGGACCAGAGAAAACAAAGGAGAGAGTTGTCTGAGGAGATCAGAAAGAAAATAATAGACAAGCATGGTAAAGGTAAAGACTACAAGACCATCTCCAAGCAGCTTGATGTTCCTGTGACAACAGTTGCAGATATTATTAAGAAGTTTAAGGTCCATGGAACTGTAGCCAACCTCCCTGGGTGCGGCCGCAAGAGGAAAATCGACCCCACATTGAACAGAAGGATAGTGCGAATGGTAGAAAAACTGCCAAAGATAACTGCCAAAGAGATACAAGCTGAACTCCAAGGTGAAGGTACGTCAGTTTCTGATCGCACCATCCGTCGCTTTTTGAGCGAAAGTGGGCTCCATGGAAGAAGACCCAGGAGGACTCCACTTTTGACAGAAAAACATAAAAAAGCCAGACTGGAATTTGCTAAAATGCATATTGACAAGCCACAATCCTTCTGGGAGAATGTCCTTTGGACAGATGAGTCAAAACTGGAGCTTTTTGGCAAGTCACATCAGCTCTATGTTCAAGTCTCATTGAGAGCTACAGAAAACTTTTGATTGCAGTGATTGCCTCTAAGGTTGTGCAACAAAATATTAGGTTAGCGGTCCCATCATTTTTGTCCATGCCATTTTCATTTGTTTTCTTATTTACAATATTATGTTGAATAAAAAATCAAAAGCAAAGTCTGATTTCTATTAAATATGGAATAAACAATGGTGGATGCCAATTACTTTAGTCAGTTTCAAGTTATTTCAGAGAAAATTGTGCATTCTTCGTTTTTTGTGGAGGGGTACCAACAAATTTGAGCATGTCTGTATATTAATATATAATACTAATAATAAATAAAATTAACTAATTGAAAACATTAAAATATGGAAAAGAGAGAAAAGAAAAAAGAAAATAAATAAAAATAAAAGATATTACAGCAATGTTAAGGCAGAGGTTGCAATTGCAGAAGTAGGAAAGAAAATGGTCTTTCAAATCGAGAGATGTGAACCTTGAGGCACAGAGTGCCCTTATGGCTTATAACTAGGGGTTTGGATTTTCGGGTGACATTTTTTTTTAGAATTATTAGGTAAAAATCAGAACCCCTACTTATAACTCCTTTCACAGTGCTAATAAGGTCATGGTTACTGTGGAACACATAGAAGCCATATATGTTCTATCATAAAATGTCCTTGTCTGTGACCTCTGACCTCAGCTAAAGGTCAAATACAGGTAAAGGCCAAATACAAAAATGTCTTATACAAGTCCTTATAGAGTGCAGTTTTGAAAGGGTTGGTCATTTTGGGAGACAGGAAACTGCTGGACTATGACCCTCCAGGACTAGGATTGGAGCGAACAGTTTTTAATTGTATCCAGGTCTGGTGACCAAACTATAATCCCCCGGCAATACACACCAATGTGTAGAGCACGACAGGAAACAATAGTAACTGTTTTTGCAAACCAAATAATAGTACACGTTATCCGCCCCACAATACAATACAATACACCAGTCCGGGTGGGTGCAGTAGTATTGGTGGTGGGTGATAACAACTTAAACACTGACTGTAGTGCTGTGTTGTTCCGGGTAGTGCTGGCCCGAGGCGACAGCTCCGGAGACGTGTTAGCCCTCTATTGAATTTACAAAACAAAAGACAATTACTAACAGCGACAAAAACAAACAAAACACTCACAAATACTGCTCACAATAATACACAGGGGATCTCTCCTGGTCCTTCCAGTTTTATATCTGCTCTGAAACCAAGCGAAGGAAAAGATTTACGATTCTCCGGCCCCTTTATGCCATTACGCATGACCCCTTGGTAAATGATTATTATTATTATTATTTATTTATTTCTTAGCAGACGCCCTTATCCAGGGCGACTTACAATTGTTACAAGATATCACATTATTTTTACATACAATTACATTATTTTTTTTACATACAATTACCCATTTATACAGTTGGGTTTTTACTGGAGCAATCTAGGTAAAGTACCTTGCTCAAGGGTACAGCAGCAGTGCCCCCCACTGGGGATTGAACCCACAACCCTCCGGTCAATAGTCCAGAGCCCTAACCACTACTCCACACTGCTGCCCACATTATGATTGCAGCTGTCTTTACTGTCTGCAGCTGCTACATCGTTTACCTTCCGGGTCAATACGTTCCTGTCTTGCCTTCTTCCAGACTGACCGACTTCCCGTCCCAGGAAAAGAACTGTCAGGCCAGCCCATCCAAAGCCTTCCCCTTTCGCTGCTTAGCGCCCTCACAGGTCGGGAGGGAGATTTACAACCAAAACTGATTATATTTCTGTCACAACACTCCACAGAGCAGAAACCACTGTGTTCTATATCACTGCAGAACCCCTGCAAAATGCCACGTTTCCTGTTACTCACGTATCCGGGGGCAAAATCCTTGTAGCGGTACCCACAGTGTCCACACGTTGAAATTCTGAACACTGTACGATATTCTGCATTGTACTCCGCTGAAAACATTGTCCAATTTACGACGGCTGTTCAGAAAAGAAAAATGTATATAATGGGATCTGTTATGTAGTTCCATGATACACACAGTATTAAACAATATTACATAAAACAGTCAATGTTAGCTTTCACAACCCTTCTTTATCACAAGCAGCTTAGCTGAGTGATGACCAAACCCTGTTAAATATTCATCACACCAAAAGCCACAGCTGTAAGAAATATCTAATATCACATCAAAATAAGGCTTCGTGGCCAGCTTATTTTTCAATAATCTGCATTGCTACAAATATAAGGTGGACATTACTTTTATTAAAAAGTCATTTAGAATCAAATTTCTATGAAGTCGGGTCTTTCAAAGCAGATCTTTTACTTATTTTTTAATTGTTGATTTTCTACCATCCCCCATCCCTCATCTTAAGCATGTTAGCTTTAACTTTGTACACCCATCCCCCTCCCACCCCCCCTTGCAACTTGATTGAATCTGAATAGTAAATCACAAAAGATACCTGCTGCTCAAAAGGGAGAGACAGTAAGACGCCAAATACAATAGACAGCTCATATTACAAGACAACATTCACTGGGCTCACTGATCTTATCACAGTTCAGTACAATGCCTGCACATTCATGATTGATAAATAAAAATAAATTAAATGGAATACTGCACTGTGGCAAAGTGCCCCGCCCCTGTGTGCATTTGTGTGATCTGTGTTGTATGTTGCGTGCGTGTGTGTGTTAATGTTGGTGTATAGATTGGTACACGGGATATAAACGGGTCTGTGTTTCACGTATATTTAAAGTGTAGATTTGTATTTAGGCACGAGGAGAGCACAAATCACTTCACGTGCTGGTTAAATGTAATATGTGAGCACGGGGTTGCACAGAATTAATTCACGTGCTGGGATTCAAGTGAATAATTAATTAGTAATTGAATCCCAGCACAACAGTATATATAGATGCACATTTTCACTCAGTGGTGGTTAGGTGTTCGGTGAGTGGAGAACGGGTGAGAGAGAAGGAGAAATACGTTTAAATATCAATTGCTATTACGTGCTGGTAGGACCAGCACGATACTTGTTTATTTAGAACTCACCGTGTTTGTTTGTGTGTCTGTCCGTTTACTGTATAGTCCGTTTTGTTTGTCTTTTTATTTTGGCGTGTAGTGCCGTGTCCCGTGTTTTTGTCTGTTAAACCCTTTTATTTTGTTAATAAACGCTGAGTGCAGCCATTGCACTCGGCTCATCACAACCACTGTCTCTGTATTCCTTCCTGCTTCCGGTCTGACGCCACCCACTCTGGCCGTCTTTGTGACACGTGGTGTCATCGTGGGGTAACAGCGCCTCCAAGCGTCAGACCAGGAGAGGGGGTTTTGTGTTTAAAAAAAAAAAAAAAAAAAAAAAAAAAAAAAAAAACCACAGGACTGGTTTCAAAAAAAAAAAAAAGTGAAAATGGAAGGCTGGAGAGACGGCTGCCGGGACCTGGAGGACCTCCTCGGGGGCCTCGAGGACCAAGGCTGGTGCATGGCCTGTGGAGTCTACGGACACACGGTGGCGATCTGCCCCTTCCAAGGTGAGGAGGAGGAGGAACCGGATAAAGAGGTGAAGGACAGGGAGGAGGAGTGCCGCCTAAGGGCCAGGCATCCACGGCGATGTAACAAGCCATCGCCGGGGTGCCTCCTCTGCGACCAGGATCACCTGTTCGCCCACTGTCCCTTCCGCAGCTATGGGGAGGAGCCTGAGCGTCCACAGACCAAGCGGGAGGAGCCTGAGCGTCCACAGCCCAAATGGGAGGAGCCTGAACGTCCTACGCCTGAGTGGGAGGAGCCCGAACGTCCTACGCCTGAGTGGGAGGAGCCCGAACGTCCTACGCCTGAGTGGGAGGAGCCCGAACGTCCTACGCCTGAGTGGGAGGAGCCCGAACGTCCTACGCCTGAGTGGGGGGAGCCCGAACGTCCACAGCCCAAGAGGGGGGAGTCGGTGCGTCCACAGCCCAAAAGGGAGGAGTCGGTGCGTCCACAGCCCAAAAGGGAGGAGTCGGTGCGTCCACAGCCCAAAAGGGAGGAGTCGGTGCGTCCACAGCCCAAAGGGAGGCAAGTCGGGGCTTCCACAGCCCTGGGACCCAAGCCACCAGCAGAGGGAAAATGCCTGCTGGTTCAGCCCCAAGGGCCGGAAGGGGAGGAGTTACAGGCCCAACCCCCTGGAAATTTTTGGGGGGGAGAGGGGCAGGAGGCTGGTGTCCCCCAGCAGCCTCTATTCATGCTGCTGAAGGCAGCACGGCGCGCACCAGCCCAGCCGCCACAGCGGAGGGAGCCAGCGCCGCCAGGAGCAGAGGAGCTGCCTCTGCCTCCGCCACCTCCACCGCTTCCTCCACTAGGAGCAGAGGAGCAGGAGCTGCCTCTGCCTCCACCACCACCAGGAGCAGAGGAGCAGGAGCTGCCTCTGCCTCCGCCACCTCCACCGCTTCCTCCACTAGGAGCAGAGGAGCAGGAGCTGCCTCTGCCTCCACCACCGCCAGGAGCAGAGGAGCAGGAGCTGCCTCTGCCTCCACCACTTCCAGGAGCAGAGGAGCAGGAGCTGCCTCTGCCTCCACCACCTCCAGGAGCAGAGGAGCAGGAGCTGCCTCTGCCTCCACCACCTCCAGGAGCAGAGGAGCAGGAGCTGCCTCTGCCTCCACCACCTCCAGGAGCAGAGGAGCTGGAGCTGCCTCTGCCTCCACCACCGCCAGGAGCAGAGGAGCTGGAGCTGCCTCTGCCTCCACCACCTCCAGGAGCAGAGGAGCTGGAGCTGCCTCTGCCTCCACCACCGCCAGGAGCAGAGGAGCTGGAGCTGCCTCTGCCTCCGCCACCGCCCGGAGCAGAGGAGCAGGAGCTGCCTCTGCTGCCCGTACCTCCGCAGGGAGTACGGTGGCCGGAGCCCCAGAAAGGGGAGCTGCCGGCCACGAAGAAGGGGGACGAGGTCTGGAGACCACTTTCCCCAGCAGCAGTTTCGCTGCAGGAGTTCTTGTGGCCGGAGCCCCACAGGAGGGAGCTGCCGGCTACGAAGAAGGGGGAGGTCGGGGGACCACCTGCCCCCGCAGCTTTTTCGCTGCAGGATGGGACCAACAGGCTGTCAGCCGTGCCACTACCGGCAGGGGTGCTGACAGCATTGCCAGCCAAGGGCCCACTGAAGCCTCCCTTCCCAGCCCGAGACTTTGTTCTGGACTGCTGGGTTTTTAAGGGGGGAGGTGGCCGTTGAGGCCATGTGTGCTGCGCACAAGGGGGGGTATATGTGGCAAAGTGCCCCGCCCCTGTGTGCATTTGTGTGATCTGTGTTGTATGTTGCGTGCGTGTGTGTGTTAATGTTGGTGTATAGATTGGTACACGGGATATAAACGGGTCTGTGTTTCACGTATATTTAAAGTGTAGATTTGTATTTAGGCACGAGGAGAGCACAAATCACTTCACGTGCTGGTTAAATGTAATATGTGAGCACGGGGTTGCACAGAATTAATTCACGTGCTGGGATTCAAGTGAATAATTAATTAGTAATTGAATCCCAGCACAACAGTATATATAGATGCACATTTTCACTCAGTGGTGGTTAGGTGTTCGGTGAGTGGAGAACGGGTGAGAGAGAAGGAGAAATACGTTTAAATATCAATTGCTATTACGTGCTGGTAGGACCAGCACGATACTTGTTTATTTAGAACTCACCGTGTTTGTTTGTGTGTCTGTCCGTTTACTGTATAGTCCGTTTTGTTTGTCTTTTTATTTTGGCGTGTAGTGCCGTGTCCCGTGTTTTTGTCTGTTAAACCCTTTTATTTTGTTAATAAACGCTGAGTGCAGCCATTGCACTCGGCTCATCACAACCACTGTCTCTGTATTCCTTCCTGCTTCCGGTCTGACGCCACCCACTCTGGCTGTCTTTGTGACATGCACATTGAAGGGTAATTACTACAGAGAACTAGAAAAAGGCCTACTACATATGTGAAATTAATCGTGCTTGTGAGCGATATTGTTATCGTCAAAAGTTTACATACCGCACTGTATAGAAATGTGCATATATTGTAGTCCTATGCATTCACACCCTCTATTTGTAGCGATGTAATTTACGAATGTATGAAGCGTTATAAATATTGTTCAACTTTACATATCAATTATACCTCTTGTAAGGGTAATGAACACTCATTCATTTAGCAAATGGTAGTTAAAAATCTGGTCGTTAATGTGTAGGTCAAACACACCCGTATTAGCTCAAATATATTAGCCCAAATATAAGTCAAGGTTTTTTTCTTTTTGTAATGAAAATAAGATCTGAAAAATATAACTTGCCTTCAAGTCAAGGCTGTATATATACCTGTGTGTGTGTGTGTGTGTGTGTGTGTGTGTGTGTGTGTGTGTTCATGGTGGTTTCCTATAAAGACTCAATGATATATTTATTAAAAAAAAAAAAAAAAGCATTTGACGTGCACTGAAGGTACCGCATCTGACTTCAACCTGACTCGATGCTTGCTTCTCAGTCCCATGCTATATTCAAGTAAGTCGCCCTCCAGATGATCACTGTCAAGGAAGTGCGCTCCACAAACGACACAATTCTTTTAGTGAAGGGATTTCGCAGTGAAGTCCTCTCTTTTGACTTGTACATACCGAACCCAGGAGTGAAATACGGCACTCTTTATCCCTGGAAAGGCATGCACCCGATGCCCTGACAGGTTGGAGTACTTGCAACCACTGCACATGCACAAATTCTCCATATTATTATTATTATTATTATTATTATTATTATTATTATTTTTTTTTTTATCTCACAAACCTGTAGGCCAGACATACAGACTGAGAACGGTTTCCCTTTTGAATCATCACGTGTGACGTGGTACTAAAAGGTTGTGTTTTTGGTAGGCGTGGTCTGTGATCCACATTAATCACATTTAAGTGGCCTGTAAAATGTGTTTTATTTATTTATTTTTTTAATAATAATGCTAATATTCTTAATAAATACTGCTGCATCCATTTCAGTGATAAAAAAGATACCAAGCAGACACAGAGAATATATACATATATACAGTGCCTTGCGAAAGTATTCGGCCCCCTTGAACTTTGCAACTTTTTGCCACATTTCAGGCTTCAAACATAAAGATATGAAACTGTAATTTTTTGTGAAGAATCAACAACAAGTGGGACACAATCATGAAGTGGAACGAAATTTATTGGATATTTCAAACTTTTTTAACAAATAAAAAACTGAAAAATTGGGCGTGCAAAATTATTCAGCCCCCTTAAGTTAATACTTTGTAGCGCCACCTTTTGCTGCGATTACAGCTGTAAGTCGCTTGGGGTATGTCTCTATCAGTTTTGCACATCGAGAGACTGAAATTTTTGCCCATTCCTCCTTGCAAAACAGCTCGAGCTCAGTGAGGTTGGATGGAGAGCATTTGTGAACAGCAGTTTTCAGTTCTTTCCACAGATTCTCGATTGGATTCAGGTCTGGACTTTGACTTGGCCATTCTAACACCTGGATATGTTTATTTGTGAACCATTCCATTGTAGATTTTGCTTTATGTTTTGGATCATTGTCTTGTTGGAAGACAAATCTCCGTCCCAGTCTCAGGTCTTTTGCAGACTCCATCAGGTTTTCTTCCAGAATGGTCCTGTATTTGGCTCCATCCATCTTCCCATCAATTTTAACCATCTTCCCTGTCCCTGCTGAAGAAAAGCAGGCCCAAACCATGATGCTGCCACCACCATGTTTGACAGTGGGGATGGTGTGTTCAGGGTGATGAGCTGTGTTGCTTTTACGCCAAACATAACGTTTTGCATTGTTGCCAAAAAGTTCGATTTTGGTTTCATCTGACCAGAGCACCTTCTTCCACATGTTTGGTGTGTCTCCCAGGTGGCTTGTGGCAAACTGTAAACGACACTTTTTATGGATATCTTTAAGAAATGGCTTTCTTCTTGCCACTCTTCCATAAAGGCCAGATTTGTGCAGTATACGACTGATTGTTGTCCTATGGACAGAGTCTCCCACCTCAGCTGTAGATCTCTGCAGTTCATCCAGAGTGATCATGGGCCTCTTGGCTGCATCTCTGATCAGTCTTCTCCTTGTATGAGCTGAAAGTTTAGAGGGACGGCCAGGTCTTGGTAGATTTGCAGTGGTCTGATACTCCTTCCATTTCAATATTATCGCTTGCACAGTGCTCCTTGGGATGTTTAAAGCTTGGGAAATCTTTTTGTATCCAAATCCGGCTTTAAACTTCTCCACAACAGTATCTCGGACCTGCCTGGTGTGTTCCTTGTTCTTCATGATGCTCTCTGCGCTTTAAACGGACCTCTGAGACTATCACAGTGCAGGTGCATTTATACGGAGACTTGATTACACACAGGTGGATTCTATTTATCATCATTAGTCATTTAGGTCAACATTGGATCATTCAGAGATCCTCACTGAACTTCTGGAGAGAGTTTGCTGCACTGAAAGTAAAGGGGCTGAATAATTTTGCACGCCCAATTTTTCAGTTTTTTATTTGTTAAAAAAGTTTGAAATATCCAATTAATTTCGTTCCACTTCATGATTGTGTCCCACTTGTTGTTGATTCTTCACAAAAAATCACAGTTTCATATCTTTATGTTTGAAGCCTGAAATGTGGCAAAAGGTCGCAAAGTTCAAGGGGGCCGAATACTTTCGCAAGGCACTGTATATATATATATATATATATATATATATATATATATATATATATATATATATATATATATATATATATACACACACACCTCTATATCTATATCTATATATTGGCGATCAAAAGTATTGGCACACACATACATAGCTATGACAAACATGTTTTTGATGTTGTACATTATTATAAACACTTTTAGGTTCATTTTTGATTACTAAGTTATATTTTTGGTTGTGCATGATAAAAATACGATTTATATACGATTGTCCTTATATTAAACATTTCTTAAATTAGGCCTTTAAGGTTATTCTCAACTATTTTCTTAATTAATAATGTGCATTATTCAACACATGGGACGAATTTAAACTTTCCGCATTCATCACCCATATCTTCTCCAGCTGGTCTGAACAACATCACGTGCTGCTGTTGATTTTATTTCCACATACAATATCCACTAGAAAGTGTCCTGAGGGCCAGGTATTCGGTTAAGGTTTTAGGGCTGGGGTTCCTTAAGGTTAGGGTTGGGGTTTTCAAACACTGGCGCAACTTGCAAGGTAAATGTTAAGTATAGTGATCAACGCTTTGTTTTGTTGTGATCCTATTTTCTGTTATGAGCGTAGTACTAATAAACTAAAAGCAAAACGGTGATATTGCTTTCTTTGTACAAAGCCCCCTTTTCCACATTTATTTGAGTTAATTCTGACAGTTGTCATCTGCGTGTACAGCAACAAAAAAAGGCATACTGTAAACCTCAGCTATTACGTTAGCACAATTCCCAGCTGAATCTAACGCAAGTATAACGATGTGCAATGCTGTTGAAATGTAAAACTGTAATATTCCTAAATAATAGGCTGTGAAGGCTTTACTTTGCCCCACTGAATTAACTATAAAGCTGAGGATCTCAAACAGCAGTTAAAATTATCTTTTTTTTCTTGTCTGTATTTCAGGCAGAAGCAACACCAACACACTTTTTTTTTTTTAAATACTCTGTCATTGTATTTTCTGCAGCCACCGCACTGATAATGCAGGTCGGCCACTTTGAAACTCCAGCGAGGCAGCTCTGAGCTTGAGATTCAATAGGAAAAGCCACATTGAAACTCCAGCGAGGCAGCTCTGAGCTTGAGATTCAATAGGAAAAGCCACTTTGAAACTTCAGCGAGGCAGCTCTGAGCTTGAGATTCAATAGGAAAAGCCACTTTGAAACTCCAGCGAGGCAGCTCTGAGCTTGAGATTCAATAGGAAAAGCCACATTGAAACTCCAGCGAGGCAGCTCTGAGCTTGAGATTCAATAGGAAAAGCCACTTTGAAACTCCAGCGAGGCAGCTCTGAGCTTGAGATTCAATAGGAAAAGCCACTTTGAAACTTCAGCGAGACAGCTCTGAGCTTGAGATTCAATAGGAAAAGCCACTTTGAAACTCCAGCGAGGCAGCTCTGAGCTTGAGATTCAATAGGAAAAGCCACTTTGAAACTCCAGCGAGGCAGCTCTGAGCTTGAGATTCAATAGGAAAAGCCACTTTGAAACTCCAGCGTGGCAGCTCTGAGCTTGAGATTCAATAGGAAAAGCCACTTAGGCCCTGGGGTATTGAACACACTCCTGATTGTGTTCATAAAAGAAAAAATGCAGAAACAAGCTATGCATTAAGCAGCTGTCGGGATGAGGCAGGAGAGGCATACAATGACTTTTTCAAAATGTCTCAGCAGCATCCAACGTGCTCGGAGCTAAAAACGAGTTATGGATGTCTCTTTTGACATTTTTTTTATTTGTATTTATTTGAATGACTCGCTACTTGTTTGCACATATCTGCAAACAGCCCCATTAAGCACATCACTGTATAAAGTATTTAATAGCGCATTCAATTACTAAAGCATTCAGATGTTTGTACAGATAATATTTTTACTACTTTTAAAATATGACATTACATTTTATGTAAATTTAAGTGAAAATGAATTACTCACCTGATACTTTCAGTACTTTCGCTTGTTCCAAAGACCATCCAGTGGTAGGTTTCTTTTTTCCTGTAACTTGGCATGCCACAATTTTTTTTGGTCAGTGGGGTTAAAATCAAGTATCCACGATGTTCTGACTATAAACAGAAAGTACTGATTAGAGCAGAAACCTAAAAATGGAGCAAGGTAACCAGTGGAGTACCACAGGGATCAGTATTAGGTCTTCTGCTCTTCCTAATCTACATTAATGATTTAGATTCTGGTATAGTAAGCAAACTTGTTAAATTTGCAAACTACACAAAAAAAGGAGGAGTGGCAAACACCACTGCAGCATAAAGGTCATTCAAAATGAGCTAGACAGCATTCAGAACTGGGCAGACACATGGCAAATGATATTTAATAGAGACAAGTGTAAGGTACTGCACGGAGGCAATAAAAATGTGCATTATAAATACCATATAGGAGATACTGAAATTGAAGAAGGAATCTATGAAAAAGATCTAGAAGTTTATGTTGACTCAGGAATGTCTTCATCTAGACAATGTGGGGAAGCATAAAAAAGGCCAACAAAATGCTGGGATATATAGTGAAAAGTGTTGAATTTAAATCAAGGGAAGTAGCCTAATGTTAAAACTTTACAATGCATTAGTAAGATCTCATCTAGAATATTTTGTTCAGTTCTGGTCACCTCGCTACAAAAAGGATATTGCTGCTCTAGAAAGAACCTTAAGCAAGAGTGCAAAGAAGAGCAACCAGAATTATCCCGGGTTTAAAAGGCATGTCGTATGCAGACAGGCTAAAAGAACTGAATGTATTCAGTCTTGAACAAAGAAGACTATGCGGCAATCTGATTCAAGTATTCAAAATTGTAAAAGGTACTGGCAATGTCAACCCAAGGGACTTTTCTTACCTGAAAAAAGATACAAGGACCAGGGGTCACAAGTGGAGATTAGATAAAGGGGCATTCAGAACAGAAAATTGTTTGTAACCTTTCTTATGTTCTTACTTATACATTCTTCATCGGGACCAGCAGCCTGACTTCGTCATGTTGAAATGAAAATGAAAGGTCTTCGCCCTTAATCCAACATTTTTTTTCCTTCTTAAATTCTCCCATAAACCAACAGCAAGTAAGGAGCACGGCAACAGAAGGTACTGTAAATGTTTTTCAGTTAATATATATTAATATAGTATGGAGAAATAAGTTATAAAAACACCCAATACTGTTTTATATAGTTACCATTAACATATCGCTGGATTATAATGTTATACAAACCTGTATTCATTATTATAAAACAGTGTTATATTTTAAGATTGCTAGTTCTGTAATAATTGCTAGATACTGTACTAGAAAGTTATTTTTCTATATTAAAATTTTGTTGAATTTGTATCCAGATATATTTTTATACTGTGTTCTTTTTTGTTTGTTTTGTTTTTCTAGAAAATGAATAGACCTTTCAAACGAAGCTATGCTCAGCTGCGTTCTAAAACCACAATTCCTGAAAGAACACTTCATTGGTGGAAGCAGAAGTAAGCCTATTATTTATATAAATATAAATAATAAATTTCCCAGTGATGCTGGGAAATGTCCCACCTTCCTAACTTGCATCTATCATTGATTCGTTCTGAATACTTTAAACCTACCCCAACTATTGAGTGACAGCAAATTTCTATTGGAGACTCCGGTTGCGAGATTTAAAACAAAATTACAATCAGGATGGAGGCTTGTTAGCGGGATTTAAAGATGTATTACAGTTAAGATACGGAGGATTTAAAACAGAAGAATTGTGGCGAAATGTACAAAAATGCCTACACACAAAAAACCCAGAAGAATGTGCCCATGACCATCGGGATTTCATTGTGGAAGACAGCAATGGAAAGAAGGTACAACTTAAATGTGCAAGTGCTGTCGAGTTACTACTATACATATTATACATATAAAAACTATACATATAAAATGCTCAAGCATTTTGAAAAGTAACCAAAAACACTAATTTCATACAGTATATCAAAAAACGAAAGCCCCGAAGAAAAACGATTTGCATAAACCTTGAAAATAACTATGAAAAAGCACCAAAAAATACAATTAATAAAACATGTATTGCCTGAATTTTGTTTATTGTATTTCTTTAAAGATTTAACAAATTGAGTTTTTTAAAACAATTTTAGCATTTGCCTTAATAATAATAATAATAATAATAATAATAATAATAATAATAATAATAATAATAATAACATTCAAAATATAAATGTATTTCCTTTTTGTCTATAACCATAAAGCACAAAAATGCGACACTGGCCCAAAATATTATCACGACAAAAATAAAAAAAATAAATGTCCCAATTTTTATGCTGCTATGTAAAATCTGAAACAGCATTCATACAATATACTATTTTAAATAGGAATATAACTTCAAAATAGTTTGAGAATTGAACCCAATATTTTTAATATCATGTATTTCCAAAATTAATTTCTTAAAACATTGATTGTCTACTTTTCGTTACATACACTATCATCTTTTTTTCCCAGGAAAGTATCACTTTTATTAATCAAAAACAAATCTGAGGACAATGCTGAGGGTACAGCCTCAAATGATGTGGTAAGTCAACCTATTTGAAAAAACGTTATGTGCTTTTAAGTGTGTTTAAATGAAGTTTAGTAAAACTGAAGTTCGGGAGGAGGGATGGCCCCTGCACATTACATCATCTAATTGTAACCTATCAAAACATATACAGTGCCGTGAAAAAGTATTTGCCCCCTGTCTGATTTTCTGCATTTTTGCACATTTTTCACATTGTATTTGGTCAGATTTTTTGTGGGTTGTAGTAGTATATAGATGGAGTCTGAGAGAAAAAATGACACCAAAGTTTGGAGCTTCTTTCATTTGTTTGGTGTGCAAGGTAATCAAACATGCAATCTTCAGTTGTCAAAAAGTTATTGCCCCCCCCTAGTTACCTCAACCCAATTAAAGGGATAATTAGGGTCAGCTGTTTGAGTACTTTGGTTAACAACCAGGCCTGATTTGGGCCAGCCCTGCCCAATATAAATCTGACTAACTTTGGCCCTTACCATCAGAGTGAAGTTGTCAGCACACAGGTTCTAGAGGCACATCATGCCACAAACAAAAGGAATTCCTCCGGAAAAAAGTTGTTCATGCCTATCAGTCTGGAAAGGGTTACAAAGCCATTTCTAAGGCTCTGGGGCTCCACCGAACCACAGTCAGAGCCATATTGTCCAAATGTAAAAAGTTTGGGACAGTAGTGAATCTTCCCAGGAGTGGCCGTCCTGCCAAAATCTCCAAGAGCAAGGCGTAAAATCGTCCAGGAAGTCACAAAGAACCCTAGAACAACATCCAGGGATCTGCAGGCCTCTCTCGCCTCGGCTAAAGTCAGTGTTCATGACTCCACCATCAGAAAGACACTGGGCAAAAATGGGATTCATGGCAGAGTAGCAAGGCGGAAACCATTGCTCACTAAGAAGAACATGAATGGGCCCCGTTATGTCTGACGAAAACCAAACACTGCATTCCACAGTAAGAACCTCATACCAACTGTCAAGCATGGTGGTGGTAGTGTCATGGTTTGGGGATGCTTTGCTGCATCAGGACCTGGACGCTCGAAAACCCACAAATGTCATTGAGTTGAATCAGTTCTGCATGGAGGAGTGGGCCAAAATTCCTCCACGGCGCTGTGAGAGACTAATCAATAATTACAGGAAGCGTTTGGTTGCAGTTATTGCTGCTAAAGGTGGCGTAACCAGTTATTGAGTCTAAGGGGGCGATTACTTTTTCACACGGGGGCATTGGGTGTTGCATAACTTTCTTTAATAAATAAATGAAATATGTATCAAATTTTTGTGTTATTTGTTCACTCAGGGTCCCTTTTATCTAATATTAGGTTTCAGTTGAAGATCTGATAACATTCAGTGTCAAAAATATGCAAAAATGCAGAAAATTAGACGGGGCAAATACTTTTTCACGGCACTATATATATATATATATATATATATATATATATATATATATATATATATATATATATATACACACTACCGGTCAAAAGTTTTAGAACACCCCCATTTTTCCAGTTTTTATTGAAATTTAAGCAGTTCAAGTCCAGTGAATAACCTGAAATGGTACAAAGTTAAGCGGTAAACTGCCAGAGGTTAAAAAAAAAAGTTTAGGTTACCAAAAACTGAAAAATAATGTACATTTCAGAGTTATACAAAAAGGCCTTTTTCAGGGAACAAGTAATGGGTTAACAACTTACAGCTGTTCTGCAGCACTGGAAGTAAATTAAGCCTTGAAAGTTGATGCTAACAATTCCTACAGGTGTCCCAACTTTTGTTGATTACTTACAAACCCTCTGTCTGTATAAAAGCAGTGTTGGAACAGACTGTGTTACTACACCCTCTTTTCGCATTATTTGGACAGTATTGTACTGCAGGAAGTAGTATATTGCTCTCATAATGGCGAGAAAAAGGCAATTAACAAAGGAAGACAGACAGACCATTATAACCCATAAAAGTGTAGGTCTTTCCTTTAGAGAAATTGCAAAGAAAGCCAAGGTGTCAGTGAGTACAGTTTCCTACACCATCAAAAGGCACTTGGAAACTGGAGGAAACTCTGACAGGAAGAGGTCTGGCAGACCCAAAGCCACAACAGAATCAGAAGACAAGTTTCTGAGAGTCAACAGCTTGCGTGATAGGCGGCTCACAGGACAACAGCTTCAAGCACAGCTTAACACTGGTCGAAGTAAGCAAGTCTCAGTTTCAACTGTGAAGAGAAGACTTCGAGCTGCAGGTTTGACAGGTCGAGTGGCAGTAAGAAAGCCATTGCTAAGATGGCAAAATAAGAAAAAGAGGCTTGCCTGGGCCATGAAGCACCACCAGTGGACCGATGAATCAAAATTTGAAATCTTCGGTTCATCACGCAGGGTTTTTGTACGCTGTCGAGTAGACGAAAGGATGGTTCCTCGGTGTGTGACGCCAACTGTCAAACATGGAGGAGGACGTGTGATGGATCTGGGGCTCTTTTGCTGGATCCAGAGTCGGCGACTTGCACAGAGTGAGTCTGAACCAAAACTGCTACCACAGCATTTTGCAACGCCATGCAATACCCTCTGGTATACGCCTAGTTGGTCAGGGGTTCATCCTACAGCAAGATAATGACCCAAAACATACCTCCAGGCTATGTCAGAACTACCTTAGAAGAAAAGAATAAGACGGTAGGCTTCAAATCATGGAATGGCCAGCACAGTCTCCAGACTTAAACCCCATCGAGCTGGTTTGGGATGAACCGGACAGAAGGGTGAAAGCAAAGCAACCTACAAGTGCAACACATTTGTGGGAACTTCTGCAACAGTGTTGGGAAGAACTTTCCGAACAATATTTGATTTCCATTGTAGAAAGAATGCCACGAGTGTGTTCGGCTGTTATATCTGCAAAAGGTGGCTACTTTGATGAGTCAAAAATTTAGATTACATTTTGTTAAACAAAACGATTCCATGATTTCTTTATCTCCAATTGTTTATTTGTTCTATGCTTTAATTTCAGAGTACATTGAGACATTAAACTGCGTAAATTTCAATAAAAACTGTAAAAATGGAGGTGTTCTAAAACTTTTGACCGGAAGTGTATATACAGTGGCTCTCAAAAGTATTCACCCCCCTTGGACTTTTCCACATTTTACACGTTACAACATGGAATCAAAATGGATTTAATTAGGAGTTTCTGCCACTGATCAACACAAAAAAGTCCATAATGTCAAAGTGAAAAATAAAATCTACAAATTGTTCTAAATTAATTACTAATACAAAACAGAAAATAATTGATTGCATAAGTATTCACCCCCTTGAGTCAATATTTGGTAGAGGCACCATTGGCAGCAATTACAGCCATGAGTCTATTTGGATAAGTCTCTACCAGCTTTGCACATCTGGACACTGCAATTTTTGCCCATTCTTCTTTGTAAAATTGCTCAAGCTCCGTCAAGTTGGATGGGGACCTTTGGTGAACAGCATTTTTCAACTCTTTCCACATATTCTCAATTGGATTGAGGTCCGGGCTTTGACTGGGCCACTCCAGGACATTGACCTTTTTGTTTTTAAACCACTCCAGTGTGGCTTTGGCTGTATGTCTCTTGCAGACTTCAGCAGGTTTTCCTCCAGGACTTCTCTTTGCTGCATCCATTTTGCCCTCTATCTTCACGAGCTTTCCAGGCCCTGACGCAGAGAAGTATCCCCATAGCATGATGCTGCCACCACCATGCTTCACGGTAGGGATGGTGTTCTCAGGATGATGTGCGGTGTTAGGCTTGCGCCAAACATAGCGCTTAACGTTGAGACCAAAAAGCTCTATTTTGGTCTTATCAGACCATAGAATCTTCTTCCACTTGGTCTCCGAGTCTCCCACATGCTTTCTGGCAAACTCTAGCCGAGATTTTTTTCAACAATGGCTTTCTTTTTGCCACTCTCCCATAAAGGCCAGTTTTGTGAAGCATCCGGGCAATTGTTGCCGTATGCACAGTGTCTCCCAGCTCAGCCATGGAAGACTGTAACTCTTTTAGAGTTGCCATAGGCCTCTTGGTGGCCTCCCTGACTAGTGGCCTTCTCGCCCGGATACTCAGTTTTTGAGGACGGCCTGTTCTAGACAGATTCACAGTTGTGCCATATTCTCTCCATTTCTTAATAATGGACTGTGACAGGAATGGACGAGTGGTCTGACGTCACGGCAGAAGAAGGCACAACAAAAACAAAAAGGTATGGTGCAGTGGCGCGGGCGCCGTTTTATTTAAGCAAACCAAAAATAAAATAAATATTTAAACAAAAACACTCACTCACAGAGCAAAATAAAAGGGTAAACAAAAACAAATCACGAACACAAAATAACTGCAACACAGGTCAGGCTGGGCAGATTGCCTTCACTGTTCCTATGTTTACTTTCTTTCTCTCGTTTCTCCGTCACTCCTCTCGCACACTCTCTCCTTCTGACACCCCACCTCGAGCTAGAGAGCTGCAGGCTTTTTATAACAGGTGACCATCTCCCGATTAGCAACAAATTAAATCACCTAATTAATTCGGGAGATGGCCACCTTCTGCACGAGTTTTAATTATTACTCCTGGCAGAGGACGAGCACCGATCTCGCCTCTGCCAGGACACGTTTTAAAAATAAACAAAACAATAACAAACATACGGCGCTCGCCGTCATGTATACAATAATACAATAAAAATAATACAAAATAAATACACTGCACAGGGGCGGAGGGGGAGACCCCGATCTAAAAATAAACAAAACAATGTACAGGGCTGCTCGCCCTGTTACATGGACTTTACTGTGCTCCGAGGGATATTCAATGCCTTGGAAATGTTCTTATATCCTACCACTGATTGGTGCTTTTGATGAACCTTATTCTGGATTTGCTTTGAATGTTCCTTCGTCTTCATGATGTAGTTTTTGTTATGAAATGTACTAACCAACTGTGGGACCTCCCAGAGACAGGTGTATTTAACCTGAAATACTTTGAAACACCTTAATTGCACACAGGAGGACTCCATTCAACTAATTATGTGACTTCTAAAGACAATTGGTTGCACCAGAGCTTATTTAGGTGTGTCATAGCAAAGGGGGTGAATACTTATGCAATCAATTATTTTCTGTTTTATATTTGTAATTAATTTAGAACAATTTGTAAATTTTATTTTTCACATTGACATTATGGACTTTTTTGTGTTGATCAGTGGCAGAAACTCCTAATTAAATCCATTTTGATTCCATGTTGTAACACAATAAAATGTGGAAAAGTCTAAGGGGGGTGAATACTTTTGAGAGCCACTGTATATATATAATGTGCCAGTATATTTTGCATATGTTTGTCCTTGGTATATACAAAGCAAGATATTTAAATTATATTTTAAAATATATGTGATGCAATGCTTTGGAACAATATATTACCATCAATATAAAATATACTGAATAAAATATAACTCAAATATATTTTCTGATATATTGCATTGAAATATACATATGCAATATATTTGCAATACATCTTTTTTTCATAGGAGATTGTGATTAAGGATAGCTGTAGGGGTGACGTCAGACCAGGTAATGAAACCAAAACAGAGTGTTAAGTGTTTATTATAAATCAATAGGTTGAACAAAACAAAAACGCTTTGTAAAATAAAAACGACACAGTAGCCAAAACAGACAAACAAAACGAACAGACACTAACAAATGGGATAAACACTACACAAACTAGTATTGTTTATATTTATTTATTCATTTTCTCCTTTGTCTGTCTCCCGTTCTTTCTCCCTGAACACCCAACCCAGAGTGAGTGAAACATTCACCCCTTTATGCAGCTGTACCAAGATTGGATTGCTAATCAATCATTCAATTGGAATCTTGTACATCTGTACGTGAACTACTTTGTGCACTTCCTGTGCTTCCATACAAATACCCCTTTTACTGTGAAGTGATTGTGCAATCCTTGTGTCTAAATACAAATATACACTTTATAACACTCGTGCTACATAACCCCACATTATATCCCATGCACCAATACATACACACCAACATTAATACACCACACGCAACATATAAACATAAAGCACACACAGGCCTGGGGCACAATGCCATAGGGATATGTTCCAATCCAAGGCTATCAAATTAGCATGGCCAGGTCCTGTTCAGTACCCAGGGTCTGGAAAGTATGATTTCAGAGAATACTTATGGAAATTTAAATGGTCAAGTCAAGTACATCATTTTTTTTAAGAGCAGTGCCTGTTACATAAAAAAAAATGGATGCATTGTTTAACTTGGACCTTTTTGTATAATCTGTTCATAGGACAGTTGTTTTTTTATACCATTTTTTAAATAACAAAACTCCCTCTCTACAGCAGTTACTGCACAGTGTAATATTTCTTAATACTTGTTTTTTAAGTTTTAACTTTAGTGTTATATTACAGTACATGACTGATACCTGCAGAGGGTACAATGCTTTCAGTATTTTCAGCTTCTGTATTTATGGTGAATTGGTTATAATTTATCAGTTATTTTTTTGTATTAAAAAAATATAATTTACCGATATCTATACATTTTAGAAGTATTTATTAATTGGCACTCAAATTGTCTTTATGTGTAGGAAAAAAATAAAAGAAACCACAGGTCTTCTGCGCCCAGCTGCTCCTGAGTCCCTGCAGTTTGTGTTGAGAATTCCACCCCTGTGTATTCTTAGACAATGGATAACATTTTGGAGAATGACTGCCCTTGAGATGGTGTGACAGAGAGCGAATGAATCCTAGTCAACAATCTCACTGGTCGGGAGGGAGGGCGCTGTATAACCGGAGCAGAGTGCCCCGTACTGGATGGTTCGGCCGTTCATTCCAGGGTCAGTCGGAAGCCAGCCATCCAGGAAGGGGGCAGAGTCACAATACCAGAAGTCATCACCCTAGTACAATAACCAATGTGTCAGTCATGGACTGGAGGATACGTGATTGAACTAGCTATCGCAGGGGGCGTGACTAAGGGTATTTCAGGGGAAGTGACGATGCAATCTGTTCCTTTGTTTTGGTTATGGAAAGACCTGTAAAGGACGGGCGAATCTGAAAGTAACCATGAGTGTTTTGTATTTGTGTTTATTTGTAATTATTAGACGGCTAAGCAAACCAGGAGCTATCGCTGTTAAGCCAGCATCCAACCTGGATTACAAACACTGCACCAGTCACACTTAACTGTGTATTCACCACCAGCACGGGAGCAATATTTGCTACAGGATTACAAAAAGGTAAGAAAGTGTATTTCTGTCTTAGTAAGATGATGATTCTTCAATTTGTCACTTGAATTTGACGCATTTTGACCCATTGAACGATGTTAATCGTACCAAACTGGCACTTGCTTACCCCCTCCACTTGGAACACGCATTTCCAAAATCTAGAAAACTAGAGTACAATAGCAGTATGATGACATCACAATTCAATAACCTCACAATTCTAGAACAATTATGTTCCATTCTGGGTGCCAAATGTGGTGTAAGCAAGCCATTCTTGTTTTAACAGTTAAAAGAGACTATGGGGTCTATTCAATAGCTCTAAACCGTGGAAGATCTATACCGGCTCTAAGAAGAGACTATGGGGTCTATTCAGTAGCTCTAAACAGTGGCAGTGGCTGTATACCGGCTCTGACATATTCAGCACTAGGAAAATCAAACATCTATGTGCATGTGAGTCTCTGGTGTATTTCTGTCAGTGAGAATATGTAAAATGCCAGAGAGAGTCCTGATTATTGATTTACAGGATAGTATTTAGACCCATCCCAGTCTTGAGCCAGCATAGCATCTCTCAAGATGTAATTACTTTAGCCCTTAGCTGGTATTTACGACAGGCCAGTTGAATCACCAATTCCACATATTGAGTTGCTTCATGCAAGCCAGAGGTTCTTAATCTTCATACACAATATCTCAGCCTACGAGCTCTGACTCATTGTTGTTATCTACCCCAAAGATTGTGAAACGTTTCTCATGCTAGAACAAACCAATCCCAGCCCACATGTAAACTTATGATCCCGGGTAAGAAAAAGAGTCCAGAATGGGTCCAGAGTCTTTCACAATGGCAGGCAGCCTGCTTTAAGGTAATAAAGAGTTATCTTTTTGCTTTCAACTGAGTTTCTCAACGGCGGTTTAGCCTGTCAAAATATATCCACTTCAGCTGCAGGCTCTTTGACCTTAGTTTTGGGCAGTTTTATATTAATGAAAATAACCTTGTAAGCCCTGTGCTTAAGAGCTCAATGGAGTGCCTCCCATTACTTTGCCCCCCTCAGTGCACACTGAGTTCACTCCATACCACAGGACAGCCTCAAAGCACAGCCTTCATCACTGTGATCCTGCCCTGATTCCATGCCATTTCTTAAACATATACAATATCAATAAGTCTGATAACATTATTATTATTATTATTATATTATTATTGTTATTATTATTATTATTATTATTATTATTATTATTCAGACCTATTTTATAATATAACGGGAAAATAGCATAGACTACCAGTTTTTTAATAAAGACAAAAAACAAATTATACATACAAATAAATTATATAAATATATGCTACTATTTAAATATTTGTAAAGCAACATTCTAAATCAATGTAACAATTGCACAGATGCTTTTAAATGAAGAATGAATGAATTGCCACACCTTTGAAAAAGGCACTACACTATGCTTTAGAAAAAGAATTGTAATGAATGGTTTCCCTTTTTTCCTGCAGACAGATGTATAACTCTCCACCAAAAAGAAACGTTTATCTAAAAGTCACTTATATTTTTTTAAAACAGTCACACTCAGGCCCAGCCCAGGCTACAGGCCTCCACACCAAATGTGCTACATTAGAGGATTAACATTCCAAAGT
>NW_026707354.1:0-28461 GCF_902713425.1 Acipenser ruthenus
ATAGGAAATGAGGTAGATTTTACATTATACAGATAGGGAATAAGTCACTACCAGAACTCTTTGGATTCCCATGATGTACCACATCGACAGGAACGGAAGAAAAGGCGGAGTTGACTATCTTTTCTATAAAGAAGATCTTTGGCCTGCATTAAATCCAAACCATAACATGATTACATGTTTTACAAAGTTGTCGTATCAACGGGGAAAAAACAACAACGAAGACATTAACACTACCCTTTCAAGCACATAGATTTCTATCGAGCGGAATAGCGCAACCTAGAGTCCAGAAAAAAACAAAAAAAAAATTTGAAAGCCCTGCTCAATCTGCAATGAAAATGTGCAAAACATGACCATTTTTAAGTCATTAGTCCAGAAATGTTTATGATACTTAAGTGGTTTACTTTGAGGTTTTAAACAAATGATTTACTGTAACCCATGCCATTATCCCCTTATTTTTTAGCACACGACACCAAACAGGTTTTTAAGTTGCCCCTAAACTGAATGAAATGAATCAGTAATTAAGTGTTACACCTTTGAAATATTGACATGTTGCTTAATTACCGTGAGGTAGCATAATGATACAAGTCTTATGAAATTCCAACAGTAAAGCATCTTAAATATGATGAGATCTTCACAATAGTACTCAAAGAAATGAAATAAGTTATTTACAAACCGCTAACCCAGATCATGCAACAGTCTCTTGACACAGGGGTTGTACCGACAGACTGGAGAATTACAAACGTAATACCGATCCACAAAAAGTGAGACAAAACCGAACCAGGTAACTACAGACCAATGTAAACTTATGGAAACTCTAATAAGATCCACAATGGAACATACCATATGGTAACAGTATCCTGGGAGACAGTCAGCATGGTTTTAGGAAGGGAAATCGTGTCTAACTAACCTGCTTGATTTTCTTGAGAATGCAACATCGACAATGGATAATTGCAAAGCATATGACATGGTTTATTTAGATTTCCAGAAAGCTTTTGATGAAGTCCCACATAAAAGATTAATCCTCAAACTGAACGCAGTAGGGATTCAAGGAAAATGCATGCACATGGATCAGTGGTTCACATGTAGAAAACAGAAAGTACTGATTAGATGAGAAACCTCAAAATGGTGCGAGGTAAACCAGTGGTGTAACACAGGGATCAGTATTAGGTTCTCTGCTATTCCTACTCTACATTAACGTTTTAGATTCTGGTATAGTAAGCAAACTTGTTAAATTTGCAGACGACACAAAAAATAGGAGTGGCAAACAATGTTGCAGCAGCAAATGTCATTCAAAATGATCTAGACAGCATTCAGAACTGGGCAGACACATGGCAAATGACATTTAACCCTTTGCGGTCCATTGTCGGACTGGGTCCGACATTGCAATTATTCCTCACAGGTCCTTTGTCGGACTGGGTCCGACATCATTATAGCAACGCAATAAACGGGTGTTTAGTCGTTTTTACTCCGGAAAAAGCCGAGAAAACCATTCAATTGCCGAATGGGAGCGACAGGAGCCGAGACAAGTCGAAAAAAAAAAAAAACGTATCTCATGATTAGTCATACATGGTATCAGGTATCAGACAACGGGGGCGGTCTGAAGTAAACAAGTTGGCTGACAATCAGCGCACAGAAAACACGGACATTTGCAGAGCTTTTTGAGATGTTATAGTAATAAAATAATGACTTGGATCACATTATTGAGGAGTTTGGTGATAAAACGAGTGATCCGGAGATGATCGATCGGTATGTACGACTATTATTATTATTATTATTTATTTCTTACATAGGTGAACGCTATAGCAAACGAAAGGGTGGGGCGGGGCTGGAGATGCCTAGTGAGTGCTTTGTTGATATGCAGGGCCATTTAAACCGTTTGACTGTGAAAAAAAATACTTTTAAACAGCACGTCTAAATTAACTGCGCGTGTGAAAATTAATTTAGACCTGGCGTGCCTGATGCGCAATTAATAAATGGACCGCAAAGGGTTAAGGCAATAAAAATGTGCATTATAAATATCATACGGGAGATACTATAAAATGTGCTACTTATTAAAATAATTTAAATGTAACTATCAATACAACAAATAACACACACACACACAAACATGAATCTCACTCTGTGACTAAAATTAAGGATACCAAGTAAATTAGATTTAAATAAAAATAATAAATCTTAATTTAATTAATATAAAAAAAGGTTAATTCACACTAAGGACAAATATCCTCTTGTCTTTCTGATTGCTAAAATCTAAAAAACCTTCACAGCCCTGAGGGTGAGAATTGGCCTGTCAGGATGAGATTAGCCTAGGATAGAACTCATCCGGGGTGAGAATTAGCCTGTAACACCGGCAATGTTGGCACTTCCTGTAGCACAGTGCCACCACTCAGCTCTCAAATGTTCTAACTCCTTCTCTATTTCTGCGTACTGGTAAAAACACTTGTACGGAGTACCGGCAAAATATTTTGTCGGGGTAATTTACAATTTGATTTATCAAAAATTATTTTGTAGGCTAAATATTGTTTCTTTGTATTTTAATTCATTTCCCACCTCCCGGCTGCTCTTGGTTGTCTGTTTACTAATATTGATGTTTAAGCCAAATAACTCAAAGTCATTTAGGTCCCGTTCATATGACTTAGGGGTGGTCGCCATGGTAACATTAGGGGTGGTCAGTTCGTACATTAGCTTGAACCAAACTATTTTCAGTGGAAACTCTTCCAGCGAGCATAGCTGACTGTGAAAGTGGGTTCACATACCTGTCAACATTTAGTTTTCAAAATAAGGGATTTTTTGTAAACTGAAATCCAGTGACCTGGATTTAAGTGAATGTCTACATAACACAAAGGCATACAACTATTCCTCTTTATTACTTGGTGATGGTCGACTGATAGTCAGTGGGTGAGCTCCATCCCAGCGGTCAAGCCAAACAACTCTATACACCAGTCTGACCTACAGTAAGCATGCAATGTTACAAAGATATTGAACCCAGATGGTGAGGCCCTGGGAGATCTCTGCTTGGACTCTATCAGGGTCACTGAAGCACAATTCCCTGTCAAATTCCCTAACTAACCCTAACGTAGCAATCCCTTTAGCCCCCGTCAAGATCAGCAACTTCCTGTCCATGGGATTCTAACCATGTTCATGTGATTCATTCACACCATACTCCACACAGCAATGCTTTTACTACTACGGACCCCCAAAAAAGTTTTTGAAGCCTTGATTTAACACACAATAATGAAATAGCAGCATTGCAGATGTTTTATAAAATGCATTGCATATTGAGTGATAACAGCTCTGGTTTCAATCTGAAGGAACACAATTCAAAAATGATGAAAGGCATGTTATAATGTAAACCAGTAACAATGCATGAAATTCTTGAAATATGTGGTTTTGGCAAACTTCAAACATCAGTGTTTTCTCAGACAAACTGGCTTCATTCAATTTCAATAAGCATCTGACAACACGAACCTGTATGACCTGGCTATGCTTTACAGCCTTCAACATTTTTTGTTGTTGCAATCTACAAATGTTTAACCTTTTATTAACAGACAGTTCCAAGAAATAATATTGTTTCTAATGGTAATACAAAACTGAAGAACACGCAATAAATACATTACAAAATCTTAACAGCATGTTCTCTTCTGTCAGGTCAGCTGTTAGACTTTTAAGGCCTGGTCACGTGGGCAACTTTTGACAATGGCAACAAGAGAAACATATTTGTTGCCTGCGTGTTGCCTTGCAAAGCAATCATAATGCTAGTGTCTGTCACGAGAAGTAAACATGCTGCGAAGGAAGGCTACGATATAAAAATGTACTAATTACATTATAACAAACAAAATAAATAAATACATAAATAAAATAAATAAATAAAAATAGAAATAAATTACATCTATTTATTTTTTTAATTTTGCCACACATTATCCTCCATAACTGCATATACAGCAAATTAATTTGAAATAAAACATTTTAAAAAATAAGCAACACGTGTATTTTATTATTGTAGAATTGTATTCATAGCTTAAATATGTTATTGTAATCACGGACGTTAACCACATACACACTGTATTGCATATCTATAGACTACATATATTGGATGAAATGCAGGAATCAGAATGCATCATATACACACTGTCTGACGTTATGGTCGAGCCTCATCATCAGTTTTTTTATTTTTCTTAAAAATATTTCCCTAACATAAAACCAATGTCACCTTACAATAATTGATTTTGAGTTTCAGCGTTTTAAAACAAAATATCAAACAGAACAAAATTTCAATGTACCATTTGTAATTCAGTAATATGAGAGAATTGGTCAGGGGTCTGAATACTTTTGCAAGGCACTGTATATGTACAGTTGTAATCAAAAGTTTACATACCCCGATGAAAATTTAGAAATTTCTTGAAAACAAATAATTTTAGGAAGAATCTTTTGTGGCAAAAGTTTTGCTTTTATGGATGAGTTAAAAAAGTTACAAGAAAAAGATGTCTACAATTATTTATTTCAGCAATTTTTTGGCAAAATTCAAACTTCTATTTTCACTCTGCATTGCGTATGCCCAGAATTTTTTTTCCCTCAAGACCGAGGACACTCATCAAAAACTGCTACTTATTTTTTTGGATGACAGAGTACGTGTTTTGTAAAGTTACATTTCACTCCACATGTAATAATTAGTTTTATATTAAATATAGACAGTTGGTGTTAACGAATACTAAAGTGTACTAAACAGCTAGGCACATTTTTTTTAAATAAAAAAGCAAAAGATAAAAAGGCAACTATAGGCTGACTGCAATTTGTTTTACATTGAAGCGTAGCGTTTTCTTGACACTAAGTAACCCTTAAGAACACCTTTGTAAAATTGTTTTTCAAAGGCAGTATTAATATTATTAATCGTCTGAATATATTACGTTTCTCTGGTATCATTTAAAAATGTATCAGATACAATGGAAGACAAATTTAAATTCATTTGAAATTATATTTTGAAAAACGTTCACCCAGAAGGCAAAACTCGCGATGCTTGGCTGCTACCTTTTCTATTGAAGGTTAGTACACTGATTATTCATTTTCTATCTATATCCGTTTTGTTGTTGAAAAATTATTCCTGCCATTTCGCACCCATCAAATTGTGCTACCTTCATATATTGAACTGGCAAGGTATGATCATTTGACAGTCGTTTCACACCCATCAAATTGTGCTACCTTCTACAAAGAACATTATCAAAGCATGATATATTTGTGGCATCAATCAATTACATTTTCACAACAGAGGATTTGATACATATGGTAACTGTATGAATTTATATTTATGTTGTATTATTATTATTAGAGATATTTCCTGGTGTGAATTCCAATCATGTTGTTGATATTTGTTTAAAAATAAGTACTGTTAACTATATTACATTATTTTAGTTCTGCTATATATTTTTTTAGAATATTTTCAAACTACTCTCTATATAAACCATCGAGATGAATTGTCAGATCGTTATTTTTTGGTCAAGTTAAAACATTTATAGATAGATTACATTCTGATACAGGTAGCTGATTTGGACAAGGTAGCAACATGTGATGCTTGCACATGTCATATTTTGCTACCGGTGCAGTGTTATAAAGTGGTACATCGTCACAATATGGTATGATAAATATTTGCATACTGTTTTCTTAATGGTGGCATTCATTTAAAAAGATGTAAAAGAAGGAAAACAGCATAACGTACCAGATATGAATGGGCACTTCCGTGTGTTCTTAGCGGAAGTTGTTTAGGTATGCGCGAGCAAGCGCAGTGCGCTGTGTATGAATTTTACCTGTGTACCTGAAAATAACAGTACACCGGTAGCAAATTTTTACAAAGCAGCAAATATTTACATTACACAGGTAACCCAACAAAGTTTGTATACTGACGTGTATTTTTAATCATGAAATATTTGCAGTAAACCTGTATGCCAAAAAAAAAAAAAAATTACCACCATGCTTAAGAAAGAACATGCGCATCAGTTTCTGGTAGCATAATGTAGGTCTGTATAAAACACTCAGATTGTAAACTATAAAATTGAACCTAGAATGTTGTGGCGTGCCAAATGCTGCTATGGGTAAATTTATTTTCTTATTTTTCACCCCCCAATCCATCATATTCTGGTAGTCTGAATTATTTTGGTACTAATTAAGATAATTAATTACCGCCATATCCTGATAGTTAAAAATAAAAATAACTAATTAACAGTAGTTTTTTGCTTTTCTGCTGTTAGAATGTGTATTCTTTTGTACTTTCAAAGTCTATAAAAATAACGTCAGGGTTACAGCGTCTAAATGATACAGTAACAGGGTATTCTTTTTTTCAACCCAAACAAAGACCACGCATGCGCATTGATGTAGGCTGTAAATGCACTGCAAATATTTGTGTGTTTAATTATTTAACTCCTCTTCTTATAAGTTATTTAAGTTTCACTTTTATATACCTACACGCAGTCGAGAAAAGCAGATTTTCAACTATAAACTGGTAGAGCACGTTACGTTTACCAACAATAAAAATATTACAAAAATACACAAAATAACAAAACAAAAACAAACCACACGCACACTACATACCATAACATTTTATACACTTGGCCTAATAAAAATCCTATACAATAATAAGTTAAACAAATATATTACTCACATGTATTTTACACTGAGGGCAGCCACGCCCGCTTCAGGCGTTTCATGGGGCTTTCGTGAAAGGAGAAGGAAAGTTGTCTGTCGAGCGCCTATATTTACTTATTGTATGTAAGTAAATCCATATTTTTATGTAATGTTTAAGAAATTAGTATATTATTACTATTACTTGTGCTATTTTATTGTGTAGAACAAAATAATAAAAACACCATATATTTTGCAGCTCAACAAAATTATATAAATATAATTTTAAACATTTTCTTCAAGTGCGTAGCTATAACTGTTTCAGCAAATACAGTATATTTAAATTAATACATATAAAATATTTTACTTAATTATTATTAATCTATTTATTTTACCTCTGGGTCCTTTTTCGCACCTCGATTGTCACTGCGATTTGCAGTAGAACCAACCGACCATAGTCTGTGACGTAAAATTAAAAACAGCTGCAGCTGTCACAGATCAGAACTTGAGGAGGAAAATGCAGTAACAAAGTCCACTTAAAATACGGAAATAGAGTAATAAGGATGCATGTTTGACGAAGGTAAACATTGAATGTGAAATTATCTATCTATCTATCTATCTATCTATCTATCTATCTATCTATCTATCTATCTATCTATCTATATATATATATATATATATATATATATATATATATATATATATATATATATATATATATATACAGCTCTCGAAAAAATTAAGAGACCACTGCAAAATTATCAGTTTCTCTGGTTTTACTATTTATAGGTAAAATGAACATTTTTGTTTTATTCTATAAACTACTGACAACATTTCTCCCAAATTCCAAATAAAAATATTGTCATTTAGAGCATTTATTTGCAGAAAATGACAACTGGTCAAAATAACAAAAAAGATGCAGTGTTGTCAGACCTTGAATAATGCAAAGAAAATAAGTTCATATTCAAACACAATACTAATGTTTTAACTTAGGAAGAGTTCAGAAATCAATATTTGGTGGAATAACCCTGATTTTCAAGCATAGCTTTCATGCGTCTTGGCATGCTCTCCACCAGTCTTTCACATTGATGTTGGGTGACTTTATGCCACTCCTGGCACAAAAATTCAAGCAGCTCGGCTTTGTTTGATGGCTTGTGACCATCCATCTTCCTCTTGATCACATTCCAGAGGTTTTCAATGGGGTTCAGGTCTGGAGATTGGGCTGGCCATGACAGGGTCTTGATCTGGTGGTCCTCCATCCACACCTTGATTGACCTGGCTGTGTGGCATGGAGCATTGTCCTGCTGGAAAAACCAATCCTCAGAGTTGGGGAACATTGTCAGAGCAGAAGGAAGCAAGTTTTCTTCCAGGACAACCTTGTACTTTTTGCAGTGGTCTCTTAATTTTTTCCAGAGCTGTATATATATATATATATATATATATATATATATATATATATATATATATATATATATTTATCTTCTATTACTGCAGCATTGATATTGTTTGAGCAGTGCCAACATACGATGTTCCCCTTGAAAGATGCACAGCTTGGAGCCTTCACCTTCTTTGCTTCTTTCTTCCCACATGATGTTTGTGGGAGCAATGGGCTGCCCCTCACTCCAAACTCCATCAAGATACTGGGGAGGTTCCAAATCCTAAAGACCATAACCCACCCCAGGCTCTGCCAGTATGTGGACATCACGAGGGGAAAACACGGTAAGCTGCTTTCTCATTATCTTGAGAAAGTGCACCATTCAGACGATTTTGATGATTTTTTTTTTTTTTTTTCTGGATTTTTATTTCCCCTTTTGAGAAACATGTGCTCTGCCTTTGTACTTGCCAGAGAGAGGAAAGTTAAGGGTTGAAGAATCTGAATTTGTGCTGTTTTACTCTAGCACAGCTTGTCATTTCTGTTGTTTCAGAGAGATTGGTGGTAGTAGCTGAACACCATGAGAGCAGTGTGGAAGACTTGCAGAAACAGAAGAAACCTGTGAGGTAGTATATATATATATATATATATATATATATATATATATATATACACACAAACAAACATGTTGATTGTGTGGTAGTTCAAACAAGACCTGAGGAAATAGAGATCAGATAAAGGCAAGCAGGTTGTGAAGAGATGTTTCTGAAACAGTAATTTGAAATGAATGGCAGTAGTACAGTATGTTAAAGAGCAGAGAGCAGTTGAATTTATAATACTGGGTCCTATTTTGAAGCAAGTGGAAAGGCAAATGCAAAATTCCTGTGAGAAATAAATTGAAACAGCATTTTTTACATCGAACCCGTGAGGGCGACCGGAGCGACCTTGCGTGTGGTGGTCATCTTCTCTTTCAGGGAACGAGGGTTACGGTAAGTAACCTAACGTTCCCTTTCAATTCGAAGACGACCACCACTACATTAGGTATGGGATAATGTATACCAAAGCCGACGCGAGGGAGAAGGAACGGCAGCATATGAGGGACGCAAAGGCACTGTCTAACCCAGAGGTTAGTGGTGTGAACTTACACCCTCAAGGACCCTTGTGCCTACAGAAGGCAAAACAGGGTCTACCACATTAATACGGTAGAACCTGGAGAAAGTATGCGGCATGGCCCAGCTAGCCGCAGTACAAATGTCAGACATCGAGGCACCTTTGAAAAGGGCCCAAGATGTAGCCAACCCTCTAGTTGAGGGTGCGGCTACCCTACCAGGTGGGACAAGCCAGCACCATTATATGCAGTCGAGACTGTGTCCACAATCCAGTGTGACAGACGCTGCTTAGAGAGGGGCTGTCCTAGGGTCCGTGTTCCGTGACAGACAAAGAGCTGGTCAGATTGATGCAGAGCTCTTGTCCTAAGCACGTAACATCTCAATGCCCGCACTGGGCAGAGGAAATCCAATCTCTCAAACTTCGTCGAAGCAAACTGAGGTGGATGAAAAGACTCCAGTTCCACAGACTGGTTAATGTGGAAAGCTGTAATCACCTTGGGGAGGAAAGCGGGGTTGGTGCGCAGCGACACCCTGCTGCCATCCTCCCAAATACGCATGTAGGAGCTGTGCACAGACAGCGCCTGCAGCTCACTGATCTGCTTAGTGGAGGTGATAGCTAAGAGGAAGGCTGTCTTCATAGACAGGTACTACAGCTCTATGGAGTGTAAGGGCTCAAACAGGGCCTTCGTGAGATCTTCTAGTACAATATTAAGACTCCATTTGGGGAGAACAGTCCTCCTAGGAGGGCGTAATCGCCGTGCGCCTTTAAGGAAACGGTTAGCCAAAAAATGTGCACCCGGAGACAGAATCTACGGGGGCATGGCAAGCAGAGATAGCTGCTAAATACACCTTCAAGGTGAAAATGACTGGCATAGGGCAAGTGATGGGGTCATGGTTTCTAGCCAGACACCAAGCTTGAAAATACACTGAGTGAGGTAGAATACAGTATTGGTGCACCGAAGCATCGGGGGCACCGAATGCAGGTGTTATTGACATGCTGTGGTGCCGCAGAGGCATGGAGCATCTAAACACAGAGGGCGCCAAAGCACTGCGAGGCACCCAGCTTTAACCGCGAGTCAACACAACCCGGGGTAGCGCATAGTGTATGCCAGGGTGGAGCACCGGCTCAAGGAGCTGTGGCATGTTAAGCAGGAATAAAAGTGTACTGCTTTTTTTTTTTTAACTGCAAAGGCAGTAATAGGAAAACATACAGGCTTATACACACAGCCATTCAGCTATGGGAGAAACACGTTCACCATGCCAGGCGGGTGGCCAAGCGCGCCGAGTTGGCGGGCTGAAACAAGCCAGCTGATTCAACTGAACAGCGAGGCACAGCAGAGCTGGGTCCCGGTGGATATCATACTACATTTTCTTTTTAAACTGCAAGGCAGTAAAGAAAAAACACATATACACACACAACAGCAAGGTTGTGAGGGTAAAATAGCAGTCACCACGGCAGCGCGTGTAACTGACTTTTTTTTTTTTTTAAACAGCGCACCGATTAGGCAGGCTGAAACAAGCCGGCGGAAGCCACTCAACAGCGGGGCCAGCAGAGCTGGATCCCAGTGGAAGAATCACGCTTGTATTACTTTTTATTTCTAAACTGCAAGGCAGTAGAGAAATGAATACATACACACTCCACAGCAAGCTGTGCGGGTAAAAATAAGTTACCACAGCAACGCGGGTAACTGATTTTGTTTTGTTTTTACCAGCCCACCGAGTAGGCGGGCTGAAACAAGCCGGCGTAAGCAACTCAACAGTGCGGCGCAGCATAGCTGCGTATTATTTTTTATTTCTAAAATGCAAGGTAGTGAAATAAAACCACACATACACGCACACAACAGCAAGCTGTGAGGGTAATACAGCAGACACCACGGCAATGCGGGTGAACTGGATTTTTAAGTGCACGAGAGGGTGGGCTGAGGCAGTCCAGCAGAGTCAACTCCACGGCGGGGCACGGCAGAGCCGGGGTCCGGTGGAGGATCACGCGTCTCTTTTTCTTATTAAACTGCAATAGCAGAGGAAAACACAAAAGAGCGACCGCTGTAAGATTTTAAGCAGACTGGAATCGCAAGTAAACACAGCGTAAACACAACAGGGGTGTCTAGCCTGGACTACTTGCAGTCACACAACCGGGACAGCGCGTAGCCTACAGCGGAGTGGAGCACTGTCTACAGGCAGAGGGCAATGAGGCAACGAGGCACCTCGTGCACCGAGCACCATGGAGGCGCTGGGCACCAAGTGCCACCGACCACTGCTTGCTGTGTAGTAAGCAGTGGTTACGCAACGAGCGCAAAGTGCACCGCATGTACTGCTTGCCCTGTGCATCCCAAACACCGTGCGCACTGCGTACCGTACACTACGTGTACTGCGTACCGTGCAGCACCGTGCGTAACCTCACTAGAGTGATAGAGGTCCTAGCACTTGCGCACCACGTGCACTGTGCATACCGAGCACTGCGCACACCGAGTACTGGGGCACTACGTACACCACGTACCGTGCAACGCTATTGTGCACTACCACTGAGGCGCTGGGTACTATATGCCTATATGATAGCAATACATTTTTAATTTTTCAACAGCAATCGGTTTATTATCAGATGAGCAAAATCAACTGCACAATGCAGATAAATAAACTTAGACAAAAAAACATTTTATAGACACATCATGAAGTTATAAAAAAAAAAGTTATATATATATAATTTTCTTTTTTTTGACAAAAGGGTATTCCTTTACCATGAGTCTAAGGTTGTTCACAATCAACACAGATAATGGGCTTCTCCATGCAGCATTTTTGCACAGGGCACAGCTCTCCGAAGTTTTATTTTTATTGCACTTGCCAACATGTCATTGGCATCTTTTGCGGGTCTCAGCGGGGTTGCCAGCTTCAGCTGTGGATACACGCTTGGCAGTCTCCTTCTGTTCCAAATGCTTCTTGCGAAGTTGCTGTGCAAGAAGCTGTAAAATATATTCTCTCCTTAGTAAATTCTTCTCTGTGCATTCTTTGTAAAGTATCCAGGACTTGATGGCTGCTAGGTCCAATACATTGTAAAACACCTGAACAGACCACCGTCCGGAGCCAGCTTTCACGGAATACTTCCATGCCATCTGATCCAAAACATCAACTCCATATTTTGTTGCGTTGTAAAACTCCACGGTCCCTGGTATTTATTTTCACTAGTCATGATAAATGCATGAAGTTAATTGAAAGAGACACTCTGGTTATCAGGCAACTGAAGTCTTTCCAAACCCTCACATGCATTGGTTAAGAAATATGTTTGCTGCTCTTTTGCTGTTGGATGGATCACTACGTGTGTGGCTTACAAACCTTATGTGTCAGTATTTCCCCAAGCACTTGCCACCCCCGCCCCCTCCAAAAAAAAAAAAAAAAGTAAATTTCAATTTTTATTCCCTTAAAAAATTGCCTTTGCCTTGGTAATCAACCTAACCTAATAACCGTCCCTTATTAGAAAGCAGAAGTTCAAATGCACGATAATAAAGGGGGCACTGAAAATGGCACTCAAGCCTATGTAGTAACATAGATTTTAAAGTCATAGACTGCAAGTTCAGGCTGCACTGTAGTACCTGTTTTATGTCTTTTAAGATAACTGTTTTAGTACAGACTGGTGCTGGTACACCACAGTTGTGTTCATACAGGGAGGTTTGCTCTGTTTGATTATGGACATTTTCCAGTCCACAAAAACATAGAGCTAATTACAAAAACATTACAGCATTGTGGACCTGTATCCCCTTTGTCATTTATTATCTGCACATGCTGTTCTTTTTAAATATGAATCATGTTTGGAAGAGTAACTGCTTCTTTGTTTAATTGGGGAACAACCACTGCCACATAGGGCCGGACCAAATCAAAGTTAGTGCTTAGCGAATGAGGACGCAAAAGCATTCGCGGTAATAAAACTCCAAGTGAAATCTCGCAGAACCAAACAAGCCCTTTTCGCCCTTCAAAAAGCAGCTATCGCTTGTTGACTATAACTGGGTTGAGAAGGGGGAGTGGTTTGCTATCGCCCGACCAGATCTGCTCTATTCCAGCTATAAATCACTTTGCAAGTCTTTCACAGGACCGGATTTTATAGTCAACTAGGAACTTGTCGAAAGCTATCGCTTATTAAGCAAATAGTAAAAAAAACTAAACATCCTCATATTTGCAAAAAAAAAAAAACAGTACATGCCTCAAGACGACCTCATATCGAACACTTGCACACAACACTGAATAATTTAAAATGAATAATTTACAGTATCAAATATTATTACTGTGTTTCCTCGAACTTAAGTCGCCCCTGAATTCAAGTCGCACCCCCAAATACGGACACCAAAAAAAAAAAAAAAAAAATACCCTGAATGCAAGTCACATTTAACTCTTAATGAAAAAAAAAACACCAACATTAATGGTTAAATTACTTTTTAATTTCTAGGTGCCAGCAGGGAACACTGTATTACTGTACATTAAAGCATCAGAGTACGTCACCTACTAGATTACAAATGGGAAAAGAAAATATGTACAGTACAGTACTTTCAGTATTGAATGACAGTCATTGCAATTTATGGTAGCTGTGAAAGGGTAAATTACCTTGAACTTTATTTCAGTCAGCTTTATTGTCCTTGTTTGTTTAATTTAGCCAATGTGACTGTTATGTTCGCAAGCAAAATTAGTGCAAGACAGAAATGTGTCGTTCATTTTAGGTTTGAGTTAGGACTTTGGCGTTTACACTAGTGGTGTTCCCGTAGTTGAACCAGGCACAGACCATAATAACAGTAAATTAGAGAATCAAAGAGCGATGGAGAATCCGCCATTATCTTAGTTTTCTTCAGGAAAAAAAATTACTTTTCTTTTAAAAGTTGCATTAAAAAATGTTCATGAAGTTGGCTGTGCAGCCATTTTAATATACCGGTACTGTACCGAGAGTAATATCTCTAGTGGGCAGTACTGTGTACAGTTGGTCTCATTCAAGCGCACCAGAATAATTGACAAGCGCAAATGTAAATTGGTACCCTAACTAAAAACCTTGAATCCAAGTCATCAGATAACAGTGGCCATAAGGAAACAAGCTGGCTGATACTGAATCAGCGCACAGAGAATATCACGGACATTTGCAGAGCTTTTTTGAGATGTTATAGTAATAAAATAATGACTTGGATCGCATTATTGAGGAGTTTGGTGATAAAACGAGTGATCAGGAGATGATTGATCGGTATGTACGACTATTATTATTATTATTATTATTATTATTATCATTATTATTATTATTATTATTATTATTATTATTTATTTCTTAGCATATGTGAAAGCTATAGCGAATGAAAGGGTGGGGCAGGGCTGGAGATTCCTAGTGAGTTTTGTTGATATGCAGGGCCTTTTAAACCTGTTTGACTGGAAAAAAAATACTTTTAAACAGCACGTCTAAAATTAACTGCGCGCTTGAAATTAAATTGGACCTGACGCGCCTGACGCGCACTTAATAAATGGACTGCAAAGGGTTAATAAAGCAATACGTATTATTTCTTTAATACATACAAACAATAAACTTTTTTCTACTTTTTCTACTGCATGGAGCAGTGTCTCTTTCAGTGATGGTAAAGCTTTTTAGATATATTTTCTTTTATTTCTTGTCTTTGTTGTAAGCTACGACTATGGTACATTTTTATTTTTAAGTCCATGGACATACTCGCACGTCATCTGTGACGTCATCTACTTCTGTTCAAATTATTCATTTCTTAAAGGCACAGTGCTCCATTACATTGAACTTCGATCAAACTCTAGGAAATGTAAACAACTAGAATACTAATAAAGAACATATGAATGTTTTAACCACTTTAAAGATATTTTAGTTTTTAACATTTGGTTACTCTCGTAAAGTACTTCAACGTGTTGGCCTACACAGAAACATTATGAAGCCCAAATTCTCAGTATGTAAGAACAAGCCCACCGTTCCAGTACAAGGGAGCACACATTTCATTTTGGCTATACCGTGTCAGCATGCCAAGCGGTCCCCTCGAAACGTGTAAATCTGTGTAGATAACTAAATTACGTAACATCTATAATGGTAACATCTATAATGGAGTTTTTAAATTTGCTTTGGGTTTTCGACAGAAGTAGTAGTAGTAATAATAATAATAATAATAATAATAATAATAATAATAATAATAATAATAATAATAAAATACAACTACCCGACTGTCCGTTTAAAAAAAATAAAAAAATCTGCTCACAGATTTTTTTAGAGGATAGTGATGCTCACATGATCGATATGATCTGCAGTGTGGGACTTCATTCATGTATAATCCGGTTAATAGAATTGGTGAGTGATTACAATTTAGGGCTTTGCATTTTGTATTCTTTAAGATGAATTGCATGCATTTGGAGATAGAAATGAACGAGGGAATGCCAGCACATTCTTTTCGGACCATTTATCAGGAATTAATCATTTTTCATGTTTATGTTAATCTGTTGATTAGATCTGGACAATTAAACGTGGAGAAAAAATATGACAAAATAAAAAGCTGCGCTCAGAAAGAGCAAACAGCTAAATAATAATAAAAAAGAAGAAATAGGCAAAAAATGCTAACCCCCCCCCCCCTAAAAAACAAAGTTAAGGCTTTTGATTGGAGATTTGTATGGTCAGATTTAAATGTAGGATTGTCTGCTGTAGATGTGCAATGTAGGCTAGATGAGTCAAAGTGTCCTTATATTAGTAAGCATACGCACAATCTAGTACATATAATTGTGTATTTCCAGATAAATAAAAAAGCTACTTTGCCTGATCTTCCAAACATATGTCAGGCAAGTAGAACTGAAGAGCTGGTCAAGTAAAGCACAGAACTACATAGAATATGTGCTAACAGTATACAAATATAAGGAGACAGTAAAAACAGAAGAAAATGAAATCTGAAGGTGCTTACTCTTTAAATATATGTATGCTTTGAATACAATAAATAAAACGTTAACTGTCAGAATTCTGACAGAGGAAAATACAAAATAACACACATTTTTCCATGTTGTATTTTATGTATTTCCAAATATTACCCTACAGTACTTGTATCAATGCCCTGCAACTGTGAAGCTACAAATTGAGTACACAAATTAATAAATCAAAACAAAACAATTTAGAAGAGTGAAGCATCATAAAAACCATAGTAAGAAACAAGGTAAACTGCAAATTTACACTGCAAACTACTGTGGTAAATTTTTCTAAGGGAACATTCGATACAATTATTTGACTCCTCTATGAGCTATGCCTTTGCACTTGCTTTACAAATTAATCGTCAGCACATTTGCATTTGCACTTGCATAATAATACAGCCCTATGAATTGTGTTGTACTTAACTTTTTTTTAAGATGTTTTTGTCTTTCTTGACTAAGTAAAGAAAAAAGACTTCTGTCATGATAAATGCATGAAGTTAATTGAAAGAGACACTCTGGTTATCAGGCAACTGAAGTCTTTCCAAGCCCTCACATGCATTGGTTAAGAAATATGTTTGCTGCTCTTTTGCTGTTGGATGGATCACTACGTGTGTGGCTTACAAACTTATGTGTCAGTATTTCCTCAAGCACTTGCCACCCCCGCCCCCTCCAAAAAAAAAAAAAAAAGTAAATTCTTGTTGACTGCCACATAGGGCTGGACCAAATCAAAGTTAGCGCTTAGCAAACGAAGACGCAAAAGCATAAAACACATAAAACACAAGAACAGTTCCAAGTGAAATCTCGCAGAACCAAACAAGCCCTTTTCGCCCCTTCAAAAAGCAGCTATTGCTTGTTGACTACAACTGGATTGAGAAGGTGGAGTGGTTTGCTATCGCCCAACCAAATCTACTCAATTCCAGCTATAAATCACATCGCAAGTCTTTCGCAGGACCGGATTTTATAATCAACTTCGAACTTGTCGAAAGCTATCGCCTATTAAGCAAATAGTAAAAAAAAATAAAACGCTAAACATCCTCATATTTGAAAAAGAAAAAAAAACAGCACATGCTACACTGACCTCATATATCGAACACTTGCACATAACACTGAATAATTTAAAATTAAGAATTTACAGTATCAAATATTATTATGTATTATGCCTATTATTATCATAATATATGTTGTGTTTGTTGCATCATTTAACGAAACACACACAAGACTGTTTTCTTAAATGTTTAATAAAGCAATACGTATTGTTTCTTTAATACGTACAAACAATGTAGAACTGGAATTATCAGCAAAATGTTTTACTTTACCAAAAGATATGCGTCAAAAGCACCAAAACAAATGAATTAAAATAGACATGATAACTGTTATTTTTTAGATGTTTAAAGGAGCTAACCAGTCTGAAGGTTTGGGGATATAGCGATAGACAATTTGCATGCTGGTGAGTATTTTGCAGTGCTGTGCACATGAGGGTCCTTAATATCATCTTTTTACCAAATATCTGCAATTTGCAATTTTTTTGTTTCGTAAAAAGGAAAACAAGTCTATTAATTAGGTTATTTAAAAAGTGTAGATGTTTAATCTAATGTAGTGTCTTATTATTTACCTTGTTTGTCTTTCTCTTATATCAGCTTCCAGGGTTTGTTTGGGTGTCAGTAAATTTGAAAGTTCTCTCTGGAGATTTGACACTGTGGTGTCTTATCACTTGGAGTTTACTATTACTACCTAATTAGATACTTACAAGCTTGCAATATATGGTGTTTTTTTTTTTGTTGTTGGTGGTCTGTTTCTGTACCCTATCTAGCAACAATTGGAAGAGCTAGGTAACTTATTGTTCTGAGCAGTTATTTGCAAGTGTTATACTGTTCAGATCTGTTGTATTCCTTTCAAATCTTTGTTTTGATATGGTGCCCTACATTTTTGAGAAATGTATTTAATAAATCATTCAGAAATATTTTTAATAGCTGCGTCCATTGCCATCTAGTGGAAGCAGAGAAGTGCAGTTCATAGTTTTTCCTTTATGCAGCACAATTAAATTGAAAGTACAGTACTTGAGAAGAATACTGCCCTCTAGTCTGTAAATTAACATGATGTGTTTGACACATCTAGAAAATAAACAAAACTGCTATTGTTGCATTGCTTAACTTGCGAGGCCCAAGTGTAGGAAAGATTCTTTGATCCCTAATAGTTCTACTGATGTGCTACAGTTGTCTACTAAATATATAACATCTGCTACTGCAGTATGCCGGATGCAAAGGGTTAAGGGGAAGAAGGTTACAACTGCATAATGTTCTGATCATATTTGATTTTTTTCACTTGAAATGTAAACACTCAGCTAAAGAAAATATTTGATTGATATACTCACCTGCTTGACCTAGTAAGTACTTCTCATTGCTTTTGTTCCAGCCATGTGAAGGTCCTCCAAATTGCCTATGAGGTATTAGAAGGACTGGACTACATGAACAGGCATGGGATGGTTCACAGAGCACTAGGACCTCGCAATATCCTCATGGATCAAAAGGTGTGTTCTTTTATCAATTCAATAGACAGCTTATATATATTTATAGATAGTGCATATGTACCTTGCAGGTGCTCCATAACTACTGTATTTGTTTTGTGGCATGCTAGGATATGTGTTTGTGTCTAAAATTATACATCTTCAGTCACTCTAAAACAATAAGTGGGCTGCAGTGGTGAGGTTACATTCAAATAGGTTTCTGTCTTGTTTTGCAACATTAATGGACTTCAGCAAAAATATAATACAGTATCTGGCTTATTGTTCTGTAATGCTTTTCATAAGTGCATATGAAACATCCTGATGCTTTTCTGTTAGATGCTTAATCTGCAAATTAACCAGCATGGTTTTCTTTTTGGTTTCAGGGACACATAAGACTGGCCAAGTTTGGTCTCTACCACATGACTGATCATGGTGCTGATGTTGACTTTCCTATTGGGTATGAACAAACTGCATCTGCTGTGTTTAAACAAATAGTCTGACAGAACATTTTAAGAAGGCACTTCCCATTACATTTGCAGAGCGTGGCCTGTTTGAACACTTTCTTACAAAACACTTTCTCATGCTGTACCCCCACATTCAAATACTTTCTTACCTTAGGTTCAGAAAGCCTTTTGCCACATACACATACACACACACACACACACACACGCATCCAAACCTGCTCCTTTTGAACATATCTCTTTGTACCTGTGACCTGCCATCTACTTTTGACATGTCAGATAATATAGTACAGTCAAAACCATGACATATTTAAGAGGATACAAAGTCTTGTAATTGGACTGTATCTGATAGCTGAAGCTTAAAGGTAAAGGTAAATAAATTAGTGCTGGGACAAACATGGGATTTTCATGTTCGGATAATTTAAATATTTGTTCGGATATTCGTTTTTCAAAAAGTAATAAAAGCCATTATATTGCTCTGATCGCAGGCAGAGACAGCATAGCAGCAGGGGCAGGGGGCGTGGCCATGGACACTGTGTGTGTCTTTATTTTACAGCAAGACCCTACAATATGTTACATGTTAAAATAGAAAAATATCCCAGGAGTAAAGAATAAGTTGTGTAGGACTTTGTTTACCCCAGTGAATTAATTACAAAACAAAGGATGCCAAATAGCAGTTCAAGTTAAACGTTGTTTTGTTTATTCCCGAAATGGTACATAAAGGTGACAACACATTTTATTTTTTTCCTTTTTTTCATTTCTTGCCATTGACGTTTCTTCATAGTAATCAGTGACCATAGACACGTTTTCATAAAGTAATAACATGAGGTTTACTTGTGCCGTTTTGTAGCTGAACAAGAAAACGAAAACTAAAATTTAACTTTAAACACATCAAATAAAACAAAATTGGAATTTGCATTGTAAAGTGAAGGGGGAAAAAAACTCTTCATTTTGCTTCTCGTTTATTACATTCCACATAACAGAAAGTCGCAACAATATATAATATATACAATCTATATAAAAATCACTACACAACATTTTCAGGAAGTTGGGTACTGTTTAAGGGAGGCATTTCAGAATGATGTGCTTGCCTTTTGAGATTCTGACTCGCTCTATAGCAGCACAATGCATTTTTGTCCCAGATGGCTTTCCATAGAGATCACTATGCGTGCGCACGCATAATCTGGTTTGTTTACTTTTTGCTTTCTAAAACTTTTAAATCGAGGCTCAAGAGCTGCTGTGTGGATTCTGTGTTTTTTTTTTTATATACATTAATCTTACATATCACACAGAGCTCTTTTTCATTTGGCATTTTTTGAAACTGTTGTGCAAATTCTGGTGAGACGGTAAATAAGTGCAAAGTTTTTGTATCCGAATACATGTCAAAAATATTTGTTAGAATATTCAGATATTTGTCCCAGCACTAAAATAAATGCTTTGAATTAGACAAGAAAATCTGCTGACACTTTTTTTTTTTTACATGGTTGTGGTGCATCAGAAGGAAATATATTAGGGATGCAACAATGAATCGATGCATTGACTATTGATCATCTGTCCTTAAATTTCCCAAGCTTCGATTACATATTGGTGAATCGATGCATCAAATTAGAACCCAGTTTGAAGTCTCCTGTTGCTGGTTTGCGTTAAAACCTTGAGTGTGTGAGAGTGCGCTCCTGTTAGTGCTAGTACGGTAGATTAGCGCGTTGCTAGGATACACACTTTAGACGTCTACATTCACGTTGGACAAGTCAAATCAGAAGTAGGCCTATTTAGTAACATTTTCTTGATTTAAAAATGAAGGCAATAGAAGCTGAATTTAGTACGATAGTTAAATTAGTCAGGATTTGTGAGATTAATTCAGATGCTTTGCTTTTGGACATAAAATGTTAACAGTAATGAACAACCACAGATCAGATAGAAATTACTTCTGTTAAAATATAGTATGTTTTTATTATTATTACAGTGTTAAAGGGACATCTGATGCGGACGCATGTATGTTCTTTTGTATGTTCTTTTCAGTTGTTAAAAACTCAAGTCCTTTATTTCTTATTTCTTTTTTTACAATCGGAAGTGTTCTAATTTGAATATAAGTTGTGCCTTTTTTGTTTAACTATTATGCACAACAGTGTTTTTAGTTATTGGGTCTTCTGTTAAAAAAAAATAATAATAATAATAAAAAAAATGAATGTTTGTTCTTTATTTTGAAAAATAAAACGTCAATGCATCGATTATCGTTGAGTAATTAGAAATGAGGGTGCCGATTGCACCACTAGAATATATAGTCTCAGCAGCCTATCCAATGGCCAACGCATCACAGACTCACAGGGTTTAATGCAGTTCCTCAATCAACAAGAGCTGAGGAGCTCTGACAAGTTGGTCCCTCTGTAAGAAGCAGAATCTGGGCGTGAATTGGCAACTACAGTTCCCAATCAAGCATCTTAATAACTGTACAAAAGGTTGGATCCCGCTGGACCAAGCTCATCTTCCATTGCTTTATCTACAGTACACCCACAGAAGGCAGCAGTATTTTCAGTAAGTGTCATGCATGATGCAACACTGCCAGTGACTTAATTTTGTTACGAAGAACAAGAGGGGAATAAATATGCAACACATACATATACAATGTAAAGTAAAAACTCGGTATTTCATTAGTACAATGCACATACTTTAAATCCATGAAAATAATACACATTTTTGAGTTAGGCTTTTCAGACTTCTAAATACCCTCCATCACTGATGTGTTTTTTTCTACTTTCTGCGGTAGCACATTCACAACGGCAAGTGATGTTGGGCAAACAAAAGACAGCTTCAAATCTTTAAAAGGCGCAGTTACCAGTTACAGTACCTTCTTATATTGCAGGCTGGACTGTATATATCATTGTATATGAAAGATCTATGGCCTCAATAATTGGCAGATAGGCACCAGGCACTGTGCTTTTGCCTGTAAACGTTCCTAGTTTCCAACATCGTCACTTTTAATATTAAAAATATATTAATCTTTAGATTTAATCTCATAATTCATTCCAAAAAGAGTACTGCTGGTGAAGACCAAAGGTGTTTTTCACACTGTTAATATGAAAATGTAGGCGACTTAAACCTATTTCACCCAAACATCACTACATTAAGAAACAGACCCTATAATGAATGCATTGTTAGGCATAGTTGCCTCTATTTACAATTGAAACCACGTGTGGGAAATCTTGGGGACTATTTCAGTGCGTTTGGCCATGTGTTTATTGCTTATAACTGGAGCCACATTCAAAACGACAAATACAATAAAGCCTGTTTCCGTAACATCCTATTACAGAATGGAATGGAAGCTGATTGACAATTTATTTGTGTGTTGAAGAACCCCTTAAGCCATAGTATCCACTTTCAAAGAGACTGCTGTGGAAACCTAATAAATCCAGACATTCTAATATTGTGCTTTGTACTGACTAGTGTACTGTATATGTTGAAACTATATACAGTTTCTAGCATTTACAGAGTTTATATTTATACGATCCACATGCTTAAGTGTAAAAAGTAAGCTAATCTTAGGCATTTGAAATATGATTTGTCTTACATTTTCCTTGTAATATAGTATATAAAGTATATGGGCAGTTTTGGACAGGGAGCATCTGCAGTTCCTAACAAAATCGATCAGTCTTGCCTATTGTGAGTGCTATTTGCAATAGGGAGCTGCATATGTAACCAAATGGCAGGCGTTCCATTAGCACTAGAGGGACAGCCTGTTTCTAAAAATTTTGTGACATGCCTGAACTAGAAACGTTTAGTTTTAGAATGAACAAATATAAATACAACTTGGCTGGACAGTGGTAGTCATGACACCATTGTGCCTTATAATGTTTTGAATTTTAGAATGCATATCACATTATTGTAACCCTATACTAGAATGGTGTAGACTACACATACTGTACATAGCTGTCATAGACAGGTTTATTTACTGTGAAAATAATAAAAATGTTCTACTTTTAGAAAGATTGATTTATAATTAAGTTTTAATATAGTGGTAGCTTACAGGGCTGAATATGCGCAGCTGGTTGTGACACTTTGCTTTGTGATTTTATTTATTTTCCCTGCAGCTACCCCTCCTACCTGGCCCCTGAGATCATTGCTCAGGGCTTTGTCCACCCGACTGATCCCACACGGAGTGAGAAGCTTCTGCCCTCAGGCCCCAAGACAGACGTGTGGTCCCTCGGGGTGATTGTCTTTGAACTCTGTGTGGTAGGTAGCATTGTGTACAGCAGGTAGAGCCCCAGTTACAAGAGGTCACTGACAATCCCTGCAAGGTTTCACAATATTGATATGTGGATGAGTCATCTTTTACTTCACAGATTATCTTATTTTAACCGAATTTCAAAATGCTGCTTTCCGGTAACAACATACCTTATATTGGTACTGTAACTTGCCTTGTACGTTTGTTTCTGGCTCTTATTGGAATAGTGTAACTTTTTAAAAAAAAATAAATAAATGTGTATGTTGCCTAAAAACAGGATGAATATGAAGTACCTGAATAATTCTAAAATTAATAAATACAAGTTATAGGCTTGTTTCATAGACCCTGATTAGCACTAGTCTTGGACTACCATACCTAAAGTAACAGGAGGCAGTCCAAGACCTGTGCTAATTGGGGACTGTGAAACCAGCCCTATATGTTTTGCCTAATCCAGGTACAGTACTTGCTGCCGAAAGCTACAGTGTAGACTGAATACAGTTGAACCTAAATACAGTACAATATACAGTATGAAACAGTAAATATTTTCTGGTGCCACTACATTTGTAAATCTTCTACTACAATGTTATAATCCCTTGTCAGCTTGCACAAAAATACAGCATATTCAATGAACAGGCAATACCTGTGTGTGGCCATTCAATGCATTATTAGGCATAATTGTTTTGTTTAATCATGTGTATTTCATCCTGTTCTGTGTAAACAGTGTACAGTTGGTTTGTTGAGAATAGAGCGGAAGAGGTATGCCACATCAAATATGAAAAACATGCTTTTTTCCAAACATACCATTTCTTGAAATTAATGTCAAACACATGCTTTTTTAAACACTGCTTTAAAGTGTATAGCCCTTCTTACAAACACTTGTGAAAAATAATACCTTGGAAAGTGAACTGCTTATGGTAAAATACAGGTGCAAGGTTTATTAAGCTGTGTGTTGAGTAGGTGTTTGGGAGGTCTTTTTTATTTTACATTTTATAAAGGTTATACAGGACTACACTGTTTATACAATGTTTAGTAAAGAAAAGTCTTGATTATAAGTACAGTAGTACATTGCGTATCCGACTGCGGTGGGACCAGAAGGGTGGAAATGTAAAAAGTCGGATAAATTAATGCTGTTTTAAATACCATTATACACAGCTGTAACAATTACTATATTCACACAATTGTTTTGAGATTCAGCTTTTATTAAGAATTTCCCATAAGTCCCTTGTTTAGAAAGATACAGTGTATTAGGCCTAATGCTTGGGACAGGGAAGCCGTCTGCTGTGTGGGTGTGTGCATTCGCTGCTGAGTGACAGGCGGTTTCAACTTGCTTACTCACTCTTCTGTATCGATCCCTGGTTGTGGTTCTGGTTCTCACTCACTCACTCACTCACTCACTCACTCACTCACACACACAGCAGGCAGGCTCTCCCGTGAGTGTCAGGTACTTCATTACATGGACTGAATTATCATTTTTACGCAGATGACACTCCAATCTATATTCATTCTAAACCTGATATTGATGCTGCTGCCTCTGTTCTTACTGCCTGTATCTCTGATATAAAATGTTGGATGCCGCAAAATGTTTTACACCTAAATTGTAAGAAGATTGAGGTTATGCTGTTAAGTACTTCCCATCAGCTACGTAAAACCAATGCTGTAAATTTGTCAGTTGATGGTACCATGCTTGAGTTCAGATCTAAAATTTAAAATTTGAGTGCGAGTTCTGATCCTGGGTTAACCTTTGAACTGCATGTGTTGATTACTGTCAAGGTTTAATTTTTTCACCTCAGAAATATAGCTAGGCTTCGACCTATGCTCTCTGTATCTGCGGATGAAAAACTGGTTCATGTGTTTGTTTTCTCTAGGATTGATTATTTTAACACCCTGCTCGCTGGTGTCTCTAATAGCATTCTCAACAAATTGCAATATGTTCAAAATTCTGCGGCTAGAATTTTGTCAAGGTTACGCTCTAGAGATCACATTACACCTGTGTTGGAGGCCTTGCATTGGCAGCCTGTTAGGTTTCGAGTGGATTTTGAAATCCTTCTCCTGACCTACAAGGCTCTCCATCGGCTGGCTCCACTTTATTTGTGAGATGTTTTAACCTTTTACACACCCACTCGCAACCTCCGCTCCACCGATCTTAGACTGTTGTGTGTCCCTTCTGCTCGCATGCACTCTATGGGCGACAGGGCCTTCTGTTGCTCTGCCCCAAAACTGTGGAACTCTGTTCCGGTAGAGATCAGGGATTCAGCAACTTTGAGTGTTTTTAAATCTAGCTTAAAAACTTACTTTTTTAGAAAGGCATTTTTATGATTCCTTTTCCTTGTTTATGTTTTTGTTTCTATGTGTTATTGTTTTGTTGAATTTATCTTTGTTCTGTGAAGCGCTCTGAGACAATTGCTTTTAAGGGCACTATATAAAATAAAGTTTATTATTATTATTATTATTATTATCATTATTATTATTATTATTCATTAATTAATTACAACAAATACACACTATTTACAATATACATTTACACAAAAACCCCTCTCCATGCGCAGGGCTCCTGCCCTGCCACAGTGCTGTATACACTTACATTAGTGTCTGGTAATTTACACGGTAGCAAAATGCATAAGAAAAAAAACAACAACTTTTAATTGTAACACAACTGGCTTTTGTTTTCCTGTAGCCATTTTGCATTTGCGCTGTACGCGTGGGTGACGTTGCTGAAGAGCTTGATCATGGCGGATAAACGGTTAGGGTGGATATGTGACGAGCGGATACTGACACCCATTCTATCAGAAGAATATCTCTTTTAAAGATAGTACCAGCATATTAAATGTATGCAGTAGCATGTCTATGCAAAATGTGATAAATTAAACATGCTGCTAGTTGTCTTTCTTAGACAAATTGATTTATGATGTTTATTAATATTGATGTAATTCTGTTTGCAATGCAGGGAAATTAAATTACTTATGTCCTTTTTATCTTTATTATTTTTTAGGGGAGAAGACTTCTACAAAATATAGAAATAAACAAGAGATTAAAATTCATTCTCAACCTGGGTAAGTTTTTACATCCTTCATAAGGTTTAAGTGCAGCCTCAGATCTTGGCTGAGGGCCCACAGGAAGCGTGGCATTGGCCTTTGCACTCCTGCTTGCATGAGCCGGGGAGAGTTTACTGACTCTACAGCAACCTCTACTGGTAAAGCACCTGGCAAGTACAGGCAGAGACGTCCATTGTGTAGATTCTGCTTGGATTGGCTCGACAGAGTTCATCTGTGTTGATCTTCAGTCCCCCTGATCAGTAAATGGGTTGCAGCAGTGAAATACCGTCAAATTGAGAATTAAAAATTGAGAAGAGAAACGGGTAACAGAAAAGAAAAAAATCTAAAGTCAAAATATTGTCATTTTAAAGAGCATGGTAACGTTTTGTGGGCATTGATTTGCAGGTTGCATGGATGACATTGTGACTGTCCTGGCTGAAGAACATGGCTGCTTAGAACTGGTTAAGGTTTGTTTATAACACTCATCTCCCATTGTAACAATTACAAACCTCATCGGTTATCTGAGCCAATATGTCATACATACAGCCCTCTAAGATTAGCTGTAATTTATTTATTTAATTTAATTAATGGATTTTTCAGTCTGGTTTTTATAAATACAATTTACATTGATGAAGATAACAACAGACTAGTGCTGTCTCATGAATATTACATTGTATTTAATTTAAGGATTTGTGAATGGGGCCTATTGTTTCTGAAATGAATACATTATGAAGTCGTTTCTAAAAAAAATGAAACTTTTTCTGACTTCTTCCTTTGATACCCTAATTGAATGTTGTACTGTACTGTTAGTTCTCTTTTTTATTTAAATGAAAAACTCAGTGTTAGTAGAACCATTTACAAATAGTGTAATGCTTTTGCCTTTTTATCTCTGACAGGAGCTTCCTGAAAATGTTTTAGCTTTATTGAGGAAATGCCTCACATTTCTGCCTTCCAAAAGGTAACTATACTGTACAAAAATGGCTTGGCCTATACTATTAGGATTTTTGGTGCGAAGCTGCAAAATCTAAATCTGAATAACAAATATATATGCTGTATGGCATGTATTAAGTGAACAATAATAATGGTGTGTTTTTCCACTCTTTGTTGTTTTAGACTTACTCCTGCTGAATTGCTGAAAGACAGTGTGTTTGACGAAATTTCTTCCTTCTACAAACCTTACCAGAAACCGGTCAGTCTTTTCTCCTCCTCTCTGCGTTGTGCTAATCTAACACTCCCAGAGGACATCCGTGAGCTTTGCAAAGGTAAAAGTATTTTTTGTTGCCTTTACATGAAGGCAGGCCTTTAAAAATATGTGGTTAGAGAGCTTTGTTTTCTCTGCAGATTGAATATTGATGAAGATACTCTTATTAGTAAAGGTGCATTTTGTGTTGTTTTTTATCACTGCTGCATTTATCGTTATTTTATTTACTAACTTGGTGGCTTTATATATGTGAATAACACTTTTTACTTTTATTCTAGCAGTTATTTTATTCTGTATTTTTTGGTGACAGGACATTAAAAGTCCATAGATCTTAACTGTCATACATTTCCATCCATAATGAGGATTGCATATGTTCAATTTTAAATGAAGCATAGCAAAACAAGTATTCTTGTTATTTTTTTATTATTATTTTTTAAACTGTATGCCTTATTTTGGGTTAGTCTTGAACTTCCTAGTTCATTTGACCTGAAATGAAACTGCACATATAAGATGTACATTGCGAATGGGAGTGCTCAACAGGTAGGATATACTGAATGGAATTTTCAGAAGATATACAGTAACCACATTTAAATGGGTGGTTCAGTGAACAAATTAATCAAGCTTAGAAGACAGGTGAAATTAGTCTTGAGCTCTCAGATTTGCAGTACAGTCAGCACTCGCATATCCGACCCTATAAAATTTTGACTTCAGTGATAGTTAAACGTGTGTGACGCATATCTGATTATTTCATTTTGGCCCATTCCAACCCTTGTATCTTTTTTGTGTCCCTGAAAAACTGACAATATCAAAAATACTTATCTGAAAGGACTGTGTTTAAAATAAGTAGGCTTCCATTTAGATGTACTGTATTGGTTTTGTTGGTACAATACGATATTTTAACAGATGTAGTATTTTAATTCAGAACGATATGATTCTGAAAATATCACTTGCCAAATTAAAGAGACTACACGTTAACACTAATACAGTACATACTTTTAAATCCGGTATGTATTGTAGCACTATGTAAAACTTCCCAT
>NW_026707355.1:0-28447 GCF_902713425.1 Acipenser ruthenus
CTTCTCTCTCTCTCTCTCCCGTTCTCCTCTTCCGAACACCCAACCCCGAGTGACAGAAACGTGCATCTATATATACTGTTGTGCTGGGATTCAATTACTAATTAATTACTCACTTGAATCCCAGCACGTGAATTCATTACGTGAAACCCCGTGTTCACATATTATATTTTAAATGCACGTGCGTGATGTGCAATCCCGTGCCTAAATACAAATATACAATTTAAACACACGTGAAACACAGACCCGTTTATATCCCGTGTACCAATCTATACACCAACATTAACATACTCACCATACATACAACAAAGAACACACAAATGCACACAGGGGCGGGGCACTTTGCCACATGCACCCTTAAAGAAACTTGCACCAGTCCATTCTCTTCTTTCGATTACAACTTGGTTTTGGCACAGTCCCAGTTTGAATCTTTTCAATAAAGCAAGCGGTATCTCTTTACATTTAAACGATGTTCTGATTTCTACTCAGCAGCAGGTAGGTTGGAGCAATGTGTGGAAAGAAACTTTCTTCTTGAATCCTGATTTTACACGCCTTCTACTTTCTCAACTCTGCTTCTGTGACCTTCCACACTTCCTTCCATTCATGAATGTCTTAAAGACAGTCTCTATCTTACTTGAGTAAATGTAAACAAACTGGAATATCAATAAAAATTGCACACAAGTTGTAGCTACTTTAACATTAACTTTTAGTTTCTAGTAATTACTTTAAACTAAATTACATTAAAATAATTAAAATCAATCAAACTCAGTTCCTGGAGGGCCAATGCTGCAGTGTCTCTGCTGGTATATATATCAAATACAAAACTGAAAGATCATAATTGGTTAAGTCTCCACCCCCCTGAGTTAATACTTGGTGGAAGCACCTTTGGCAGCAATTACAGCTGTGAGTCTGTTGGGATAGGTCTACCAACTTTGCACACACCTAGATTTGACCATTCTTCTTTACAAAACTGTCCAAGCTCTGTCAAGTTCCTTGGGGATTGTTGATGAACAGCAATCTTCAGGTCATGCCACAAATTTTCGATTGGATTTAGGTCGGGGCTCTGACTGGGCCACTCAAGGACATTTACCTTTTTGTTCCTTAGCCACTCCAGTGTAGCTTTGGCTGTATGCTTTGGGTCATTGTCATGCTGAAAGATGAACTTCCATCCCAGTTTCAGCTTTCTTACAGAGGGCAACAGGTTTTCCTCAAGGACTTCTCTGTACTTTGCTCCATTCATTTTTCCCTTCAATCCTGACAAGTGCCCCAGTCCCTGCTGATGAGAAACATCCCCATAACATGATGCTGCCACCACCATGCTTCACAGTAGGGATGGTGTTCTTTGGTTGATGCACCGTGTTAGGTTTGCACCAAAAATAACGCTTTGCATTTAGGCCAAAAAGTTCAATTTTAATAGCAGACTTCTGAGATAGTGATCAGTATTCATAAATCGTTTTACACCAATTCGCAATTAGCAACACTTTCTAAAAAGAATAAATGTGCTTGTACTGCTATGCAGTAAACTGTCATAAAGACTGTTCAACATTTTACTTCAGCATGTGCTGGATCACAAAGGCAGTTTTCGCCACAGTCAGCTGAGCAGTGTGTCCTATCAAACAAACCGTACAGTGCATATAAATGAATGAAAAGTGACAAAACGTATGTGTGTTAACTTGAATTTGTATTTTATTTAATATGTAAAAAGTGTCGGTAATTTCGAATTGATATTAAACCCTTGATGAGTGTTGGCCAGTATCTCGGAATTGTGACCAAACCAAACCCCGATCCAATGTTCATGTGGAAATATCGGCCGGTCCCACAACGCATTTTTCTATCCCAAAGCCAAACGAGGCATTTAGAACATGCAAATGGAGGAGACTCCTTCTCTGCCCCGCCCCCTCTCTCCCTCTCTCGTTGCTCCAGCTAGGAGTTCACATTCAGCTTCCTTAGATTATATAGCGCCATTCTTTACTAACTTTTACAAATGAGCTTATTGGAGGCTTCGTGTTTTTAAGATGGTTCAGGTGCAGTCCGGGCAGACTGACTGGCTGTTAAAGAAATCACATGGATTGCTTTTTAATGCTAAATGTGTATCTGGTATTATAAGTATTATCTACAGTTAATAACTCAGCTATATTCATATTCAGAATGTAATACAGTATTAAGACAGGGTCCAGTATTAGAAATCAGTGTTCATTGGCCATTCCCATACATTCTCTATATGTTTCCACATTGTGGTTGCAATCCACAGGCACAAGGGGCTCAGTGATGTTAACAACTAGAGCCCACAATTAACCAATATATTTAATGGAAAGAAATGGTTCATGTCTTTATTTCTCATAGCTGCTTCTGTGTGTGTACACCAGTGCTATTTATTGTGAGTAATTATCCGTCTTGTCTAAGAATTTGCAGATTATAATTAAAAAAAAAATTAAAAAAAGATATTTGAGAGAGTGCCCGGCGATGAGGGCTCTACCGTGATAGTTGACCGCGACGGGAGTTATATTATCAGCCGTGACGCTGTGACTGAAGCAGCACCGATGCAGCGAGTTTTTCGCAGATAAATAGTCTGTGTTTTGTGTGTCAATATTTATATTTTCTGCCCTCTTCTTCAGAACGAAATGTTCAAACACTAACGCTATACCCCTGGTAATGTTTTTTAGAAGTATATCAGGTTAATTCAAGTTGAGCGCTGTTGTCACAAACAGATCCACAATGGCGTAGTCATGCGCGCAGTTTCTCAGCTTTCTCTTCGTTAGTCTTGGAGGTTCAGGGCGTGTGAACTTGTTTTTGGTAAATACAGCACAGGGGAGCAGAAAGGTCATTCTTTACGAGTAAACTTCCAGGCAGTAACCTCTGCTATTTCTACCACATGCTTTTATTTCGTTTCTCTTAAACTGTATTCTTGTCTCCTATTCTTTATCCAGGACAGTATTCCTCCCTGCTGTCCAGCGGCACAGATTTAGAATCTTCCTCAGACTGCGCTGCGAACTAAACCAGGCAACAGAGCCGCGTCCACAGCAGCAGAAGAGTCACCAGCAATGAGACACGCCAAGGAGTGCGCTGCTCTGTGAGACTCGAGGGGACGCGTTATCAAAGCGCTTCCTCCAGCCTTTAATTAACTGCTATTGATTTTAAAAAAGGACAAAACATCATGTTAATGTTACAACATGAAAAACTAAACACACTGAGAGTGCTGAAGAGGGCTTGAAATACAGTGTATTACTCAGCTGTGTGGTTCTAGTTTTGTAAAATGAACAGGTGGTTTACCTCTTTAAAATAAATAGGAGTTAATTAAAGACTGGCGTAAAAGCTTTGAAAAGATGTCCTGAGGTGTCTTATTGTGATTAAAAAGCGTCCCATTCCACAAGAAAAACCTGAGAGGCGCTAGAAAACTAAAGCTCTTTGAATGAAATGCTTTTTATTATATGAATAACTACCCAGTGGAGTGACAGAGCAGGTTAATAAACTAAATGTATTGAATGAATAATGAAATCAGATCATATCTGTCAGAGAGTGAGAGGTTTGTATTAAACAGTCCAGTTACAGTATTTTTAAAATGTTTTAGTAGTTTAACTGCTTATGACTGCGAGGATTGGAAACAAAGGTAAATATTCTCATACAATACTCTGCATGTATATTACCGCTCCCAACAGTACTTTCTGTAAAGCTGTATTTGGGTCTGTAGTTGTTGTCCCCGGTCTGTACCAAGTGTATTCATTCAGGAGAAGCAACACGAGTGAAGGTGAATAAGCAGCCTACAGAATGTGTGCATTGCAGAAAGCGTTTATTATTAAAACATGACGAGACATATCTCAGGTTTTGTTAATAACACCAGTATTCTATTTGAGTGGCGTTAGCTTGTAGCCCTTCAAAAGTTACAAACGACGAATTTGCAATGCTTCAATGTATCCAGTAGGTGGCACCAAAACACTGTTCAGCTTTTACACTGTTCAGTTTAGACTGCATTGGTTGATAATGTACATTCCTCCTTGAATGAGTTCAGAGAAAAAGGGGCAGGCCTAGATATTTCAAACAGAATTACTGATATTTTTGTGATACAATACACACATAAAAACAATGTGCTCCACAATATAAATCATTCTTTAATTCTTAGTTTAAACTGCTGCATAATAAAGTGAATGTACACAAACATTTGTGTTTAGTGTTTAAGTTTCTTTAACCTCTGTAAATCACCTCCTCACCCAGTTCATTGCTCTGTGTGTGTAATCTCCATGCCTGCAATGGTAATGACTAGAGTTCAATCACCTCCTCACCCAGTTCATTGCTCTGTGTGTGTAATCTCCATGCCTGCAATGGTAATGACTAGAGTTCAATCACCTCCTCACCCAGTTCATTGCTCTGTGTGTGTAATCTCCATGTCTGCAATGGTAATGACTAGAGTTCAATCACCTCCTCACCCAGTTCATTGCTCTGTGTGTGTAATCTCCATGCCTGCAATGGTAATGACTAGAGTTCAATCACCTCCTCACCCAGTTCATTGCTCTGTGTGTGTAATCTCCATGCCTGCAATGGTAATGACTAGAGTTCAATCACCTCCTCACCCAGTTCATTGCTCTGTGTGTATAATCTCCATGCCTGCAATGGTAATGACTAGAGTTCAATCACCTCCTCACCCAGTTCATTGCTCTGTGTGTGTAATCTCCATGCCTGCAATGGTAATGACTAGAGTTCAATCCTAGTTGTCAGGTCTAACCCCTTTTTAAATTTAAAATTCATTATAATCATACAGCAGTTTCATTTTGCCCAGCAAAAGTAAGGTGTGTAAATACAGGGTTTACTGTAGATTGATCTCTAGATAGATCTGTATTATAGATACAAAGTGGAGCTCACAGTGCTGTTCACTGCAGATGAGTGTGTTTAAATACAGGGTTTACTGTAGATTGATCTCTAGATAGATCTGTATTATAGATACAAAGTGGAGCTCACAGTGCTGTTCACTGCAGATGTCATCTCAAAAACAGAACACACTTCTCCTTTTCTGCAGTCAGCTCTGCTCTGCGTTCATTTCTGAGAAGGAAATACGTGTCTGTGGTTAGTGAGAGGAAGTGAAGGCAGGCAGGGTTTAAATTGAGCCTGAATACTGGAATGCAGCCCTGCACCCCCTGTTAAACTGCCAAGAGGGGATTCTGAAAAGGGGAGATTGAGCTGAGCAGCTTCATACCAAACATGCTCTCAATCATCTTTAGATGACGGGGTCTGCTCTGCTCCTTAGAAAATAATTAAACAAAGATCTGTTATAAAGCTGTGGTATAATGAAAAACAATTCATGTGAAACTCTGAGGTTAAATTTGAAGCAGGGTTTCACCTCTAACTATTCCCCTGTTGAATGCAAACCTACAAGTGTGGTGTTCTGTGTGTCTCTGCTCTGGAGGCTCTTGCCAGCCCTCCTCAAAGGCTCAGCCACTGTAGAGCCTCACCCCTCTGAAGGAGACTCCCTGCTGAGACAGAGGGGGACCCCCTGGACAAACAGTCACTTCAATCCAGCCTGAAGCCGCCCCTGCCTCGTGCATCATTGCAGGCAGCCTCCAAAAGAGATGTCACAGACTGGCTGGGCAGTGAGACATGGTTCCAGTGGCAGAGTGGGGGAGCTCACAGGTAGCTCACATTACCATTGCTCATGCTATCCCAGCTCTCTGGATTCAAAACCTCCAGTGATGCCAACCCAGCAGCTTCACTGCAAAGGGTTAAACTGCCAAGAGGAGATTCTGAAAAGGGGAGATTGAGCTGAGCAGCTTGATATCAAACATGCTCTCAATCATCTTTAGATGGGGGGGGTCTGCTTTGCAGTGAGACATGGTTCTAGTGGCAGAGTTCATGCTATCCCAGCTCTGGATTAAAAACCTCCAGTGATGCCAACCCAGCAGCTTCATGAGCACCAAAATAGAAGTGTAGAAATATAAACGGAATGTTTATTTTAGTATCAGGGCCTTTGCATAATGAGGAAGTTCCAATGTCGTGATGGTCTTTGTTTAACTGTCCCTGCAAGTACTTCCCCTCTCTAATGTCAAGATGACTCGTGTCTGTCAGCACAAGCACAGCAGTGATGCTCTTTTCAGGCTCTTCTATCTGGCCCTACCCCTGTTCATTCTTTAACATGTATTATCACTGCTGGGGATGCACATCCTCATCTAAACCTTGATGATCTGAACCCCTCTGTTATCCAAACACCACCTTGTTAACCTGGCTTGTGTGCTGTGCTCTTCTGCCCTGGTGTCATTGGAAAGGCACTATTCAGCCATCAACTTCAGGTATTTACAGTACACTTCAGTACTGTACAATATGTATTTAAAGATAAAGAGGTATCATATATTTTATTGGGAGTCATATAAACAATTTCACAGTTTTAATTGAGTAATCAGAACAATTTGATTATCTGAACACCCCCCTGATCCCTATTAGTTCAGTTAATAGAGATTTTACCTGGTTCATATTCACATTTCTATCTTGAAGTGCAGTTGTGGTGACACTTGGTGAGGGTGTTCTTTAGCGTATTGAGAGAACCACAATCTGGGAATATGAAGAGATGTCTGTCTGTCACATTCACATTGTGCACATTCACTGGGTGTAGGTCCTCGTGGGGCTTTTTTATGACTCTGGTAAGACTTGTTTTGATTTTACAGCCATGGCAGGTTTTGCACAGTCTGTTACTAACATATTAGTTCAATAAATAAATAAATAAAGTAATTGCTGATTTTCACACCTGTACTACTCATTGCAAAATATATAGTTTTTTAGAACCAACTGTTCTACAGGGGCAGCAGTGTGGAGTAGTGGTTAGGGCTCTGGACTCTTGACCATAGGGTCGTGGGTTCCAATCCCAGTGGGGACACTGCTGCTGTATCCTTGAACAAGGTACTTTACTTAGATTGCTCCAGTAAAAACCCAACTGTATAAATGGGTAATTGTATGTAAAAATAATGTGATATCTTGTAACAATTGTAAGTCGTCCTGGATAAGGGCGTCTGCTAAGAAATAAATGATAATAATAATAATATGCTATGGGAGTAGAGATCACGTAGATTTTTTTTTAAAATGTTGGTTAGGGTGAAGGAATACATTATATATCAAAATACATCATTCATGGGTAAAGAAACTAAATCTTCCTTAAATGCGCTTTACTTGCACTTATCTGCTCCCTATTTTACTGCACTTAATCCTGTACTTTAGAGTACTGTACAGTAAATCTTCCACTAGTGTTATTCAATCTGTAGTATTTTGCATTTAATCGTATCCTGATGTAACTATCACTGACACTGTCATCTGCTCTGATATTGATTCGTATTTTGTAATGTACTTGTACTCACTAGAACTGAAGTCATTGTATTTTAGCTTGCTCTTAATGGTATTAATACTTGTACTTTAACACTTATTTTTTGTTTACGCCTGTAAGTCGCCCTGGATAAGGGCGTCTGCTAAGAAATAAATAATAATAATAATAATAATAATAATAATAATAATAATAATAATAATAATAATAATAATAAAGACATGAAGATCTTATTCTGGTTTCTTGACCTGCACTGACAACACATAATGAATAAATTATACATCTCTAATAAAAACAGATTGTGAAAAAGGCAGAACTAAAATCTGAATTTAGCAGATTCAGGTAAGATAGGTAAGAAAGACAATTAAAATAAAAAATAAAATCATCATTTTAAAGTGTGGATTTTATAAAGTGTATAGAAATGAAACTGCTGAGGATGAGAATTCACTGGACAATGAAATGAGGAGGATCAGATGTGAAGTACAAATCCCACACACACACATATACAATAACATGAGAAAACAGGCAGTGCATATCTAATACAGAATAAAGACAATCCATGTGTATGAGATTAGAAAGAAATAAACAGTGATTAATACATATAACTGAAAAAAATAAATATAAAAAAGACAAAACCTAATTGTGTTATAAATAAATTCAATGGCAATAACTCTGTTAAAGTAACGTTATGGTTTGGAAATTGCAAGTTCAGGAAGCCACACAACCTTAACTCTGCACCCTCATGTGTGTGTTTCACATCACACCTGACATCACACCTGACATCATCAATGACATCACTAAGCACATGACACATTCTCCCTGAAGACTGGCCATGCGGACCCAACACTGGAAATCACAGTCCTTGCAGGGGGAGGGGCCAGTCTTCTTCAATGCAATGAAGAATTATTCATTTGAAATATCTACAATGCAAGCTGGTCCTGTTGCTTCTGCTGGTCTTTCTCTGCTCTGCATACCAGTGATCTACTGTGCTGCTTCACTGCTTTCATTCAGAGTGTATGAACAATCAATAAAAAAGAGTGACTTCATACAACAAAAAAAAACATTAACTTAAGAATTCAGACCTTCTTTAGCTTTCTTTCATCCTTTTCAGTTAATTGAAATGATTTCTCAGGTTAAACTTTCTTAACCCTTTTAAAGGATACTGTAATTGGACTGTTTAATACAAACCTCTCACTCTCTGACAGATATTATCTGATTTCATTATTCATTCAATACATTTAGTTTATTAACCTGCTCTGTCTCTCCACTGGGTAGTTATTCATATAATAAAAAGCATTTCATTCAAAGAGCTTTAGTTTTCTAGCGCCTCTCAGGTTTTTCTTGTGGAATGGGACGCTTTTTAATCACAATAAGACACCTCAGGACATCTTTTCAAAGCTTTTACGCCAGTCTTTAATTAACTCCTATTTATTTTAAAGAGGTAAACCACCTGTTCATTTTACAAAACTAGAACCACACAGCTGAGTAATACACTGTATTTCACGCCCTCTTCAGCACTCTCAGTGTGTTTAGTTTTTCATGTTGTAACATTAACATGATGTTTTGTCCTTTTTTAAAATCAATAGCAGTTAATTAAAGCCTGGAGGAAGCGCTTTGATAACGCGTCCCCTCGAGTGTCACAGAGCAGCGCACTCCTTGGCGTGTCTCATTGCTGGTGACTCTTCTGCTGCTGTGGACGCGGCTCTGTTGCCTGGTTTAGTTCGCAGCGCAGTCTGAGGAAGATTCTAAATCTGTGCCGCTGGACAGCAGGGAGGAATACTGTCCTGGATAAAGAATAGGAGACAATCATACAGTTTAAGAGAAACTAAATAAAAGCATGGGGTAGAAATAGCAGAGGTTACTGCCTGGAGGTTTACTCGTAAAGAATGACCTTTCTGCGACCCTGTGCTATATTTACCAAAAACAAGTTCACACGCCCTGAACCTCCAAGACTAGCGAAGAGAAAGCTATGAAACTGCACGCATGCCTGCGCCATTGTGGATCTGTTTGTGACAACGGAGCTCAACTTTAATAACCTTATGTACTTCTAAAAGCATTATCAGGGTGTGACAAGGCTGGCTGAGTGATGACGTCAGACCCAGGAAAGGAAACACACACAGGACGGTGAAATGATGAAGGCGCTGGCTTGCGCCGGTTTATTGCAAATAAAAAGGTTGTACAAAACAGAAAACACAGACTGAACAAACAAAACGGCACGTTGGCCAAAGTAAATAGACAGACAAACAAAGCGAACTAACAGACAAACAAGTACCGCCCTGGTGCTTCCAGAGCGCAATAGCAATTATTTAGTTTTTAGTTTTTACCTCCACCCGTTCTCCACTCACAAACACACAACCCCGAGTGAGTAAAACGTGCATCTATATATACTGTTGTGCCGGGATTCAATTACTAATTAATTATTCACTTGAATCCCAGCACGTGAATGAATTCTGTGCAACCTCGTGCTCACATATGAAATACTTTAAATACACGTGAAGTGAAGTGCAATCCCCGTGCCTAAATACAATTAACATTTTAAATAACTCGTGCTGCACACACCCATTTATATCCCATGCAGCCATATCTATACACCAACATTAATACACTACATGCAACATACAATACAGAAACGCACACGGGCGGGACACATTGCCACACAGGGATATCGTATGAGGCGCCGTTCAAGAAAATAATTCATTCATTGTATCCACAACTATATTGAAATGATGGCGCATATATTGAATTTTGTTTGCACATGTATTGGTTTGCTTTCGTATGTATTGGTTTGCTTTCGTATGTATTGGTTTGCTTTCGTATGTATTGGTTTGTTTTCGTATGTATTGGTTTGTTTTCGTATGTATTGGTTTGCTGGCGTGTGTATTGGTTTGTTTTCGTATGTATTGGTTTGCTGGCGTATGTATTGGTTTGCTTTCGTATGTATTGGTTTGTTTTCGTATGTATTGGTTTGTTTTCGTATGTATTGGTTTGCTGGCGTGTGTATTGGTTTGCTGGTGTGTGTATTGGTTTGTTTTCGTGTGTATTGGTTTGTTTTCGTATGTATTGGTTTGTTTTCGTATGTATTGGTTTGTTTTCGTATGTATTGGTTTGTTTTCGTATGTATTGGTTTGCTGGCGTGTGTATTGGTTTGTTTTCGTATGTATTGGTTTGCTGGCGTATGTATTGGTTTGCTTTCGTATGTATTGGTTTGTTTTCGTATGTATTGGTTTGTTTTCGTATGTATTGGTTTGCTGGCGTGTGTATTGGTTTGCTTTCGTATGTATTGGTTTGTTTTCGTATGTATTGGTTTGTTTTCGTATGTATTGGTTTGCTGGCGTGTGTATTGGTTTGCTGGTGTGTGTATTGGTTTGTTTTCGTGTGTATTGGTTTGTTTTCGTATGTATTGGTTTGTTTTCGTATGTATTGGTTTGTTTTCGTATGTATTGGTTTGCTGGCGTGTGTATTGGTTTGCTGGCGTGTGTATTGGTTTGTTTTCGTGTGTATTGGTTTGTTTTCGTATGTATTGGTTTGCTGGCGTGTGTATTGGTTTGTTTTCGTATGTATTGATTTGCTGGCGTGTGTATTGGTTTGCTGGTGTGTGTATTGGTTTGTTTTCGTGTGTATTGGTTTGTTTTCGTATGTATTGGTTTGCTGGCGTGTGTATTGGTTTGTTTTCGTATGTATTGGTTTGCTGGCGTATGTATTGGTTTGCTTTCGTATGTATTGGTTTGTTTTCGTATGTATTGGTTTGTTTTCGTATGTATTGGTTTGCTGGCGTGTGTATTGGTTTGCTGGTGTGTGTATTGGTTTGTTTTCGTGTGTATTGGTTTGTTTTCGTATGTATTGGTTTGTTTTCGTATGTATTGGTTTGTTTTCGTATGTATTGGTTTGCTGGCGTGTGTATTGGTTTGCTGGCGTGTGTATTGGTTTGTTTTCGTGTGTATTGGTTTGTTTTCGTATGTATTGGTTTGCTGGCGTGTGTATTGGTTTGTTTTCGTATGTATTGATTTGCTGGCGTGTGTATTGGTTTGCTGGTGTGTGTATTGGTTTGTTTTCGTGTGTATTGGTTTGTTTTCGTATGTATTGGTTTGCTGGCGTGTGTATTGGTTTGTTTTCGTATGTATTGGTTTGCTGGCGTGTGTATTGGTTTGCTGGGACATCTATTGGTTCTCTGGCGCATACATCGGTTTGAAATTTAAAGCAGGCATGATTTGGACAGCCACTGGTCCTGCACTCATAAGCGCAGTTTAATGAAGTCTTTTTTTTCCTCAATAGAATTCAATGTAATATTATTTTTCTCGTAAATTCAAAAAACGTATCAGGGATCTTTACTTCTCAGGTATGTATAAAATGATCACCCAGAGGAAGCATATAAATGGATCTCCCCTTCCTTACGGTTTCTTTCGTGTTGCATTATAGCAGGAGATAAAAGCAGCATATTTAATTTTCATTTGGGAAGATATTATTAGATAAGGCTAACATAAACAAAGGGATCCCGTATTTCATGTCTGTTAGAGCTAAATGACATGTGAAGAAATTCGTGACTATTTTTAAAAGTTAGATAGATGTATTTCTCGGGGTACTGTGCAATCTCTGGACTTGGCACAATTAGAAGTTACATCGAGGCAACTAGAGAGCCACAAACATATAATTGTATCATTTATTATTTTGCTGAGTGATTCTCAGCAAACTCCAAACATAATTACTTTAAACAGGCTACTAAACACATTGTATATTGAAATGAATTCCCTTGTAGAAAGCCTTTCTGAACAGATTTATCACTTCAGTCAAGAATTGGAGGTTTCTGGTTGTTCACATTTTTTTTCAAATGTCGTCAGAGCTGGGGAGGTTGGTCGACCAAGCTACAGGATATAGTTACTCTATCTGTTTCTGTTTAGACATAAGACTTAATCTTTATTATGCATTGTACTATTCATTTAAATGGTTTAGTTTAGTAAAAACAAATGTAGTGTTTGTTACAGTTTACCTGAAAAAGGACACATTTTCATTATGGAATAAGAAAATATAACTGAAAGAAAATATAGTACATATATTTCCAGTATTTACAGCACTTAGATAACTTCTGCACAAGGCTGCTGCTGACTATAACTCATGCAAACAGCTCATCTCTCTGTTGTGGTTATTGTATTGTCGTTTTCTTTGTATTGTATGTTCATCGCCATGGGGGTTTAATGAAAGGTGCTTTAAACATACAATGTGTTATTACTATATGTATTACTATATGAATTACTATATGTATTTCGTGTCCTGTGCCTCCCCTCACACTGCTTTGTATATTATGATACTGGAGAGAATCTCTGTGCCTGTTTAAAAACACATTTCCAAATATCTGAACACCACACTGCATTCTCCCCATGTCACAGTGTTGCTTGCTGCTGTAAATGGTTCCTGTGACATCAGAAAGTATCTTGAGTTTTTTATAAGCACAAGTTTCAAACACCAGTAAGACCACTTTTAATGGGTAGAATATATTAATGTAGATTACAGCTGCTTGCCTAACAATAACTTCAATAGATATTTAATGACAATTACCATTTAATATTATTTTTAATGTCAAAAAGTAAACTACTGGTACATACATTTTTCTTATGTTTATCCTCAGGTACAACTTAACATCATCTCAAATTTATAGCCTTCAAGAACTTGGATATACATGGACTTCAATTGCCAGCATCTTAAACATGAGTGTTCACACTTTGTTTAACCACAGGGCACAGCTTGGTCTCTTGGCAAATGAGTCATTTAGTAATATTTCTGATGAAAAGCTTGACTCCCTTATTCAACAAGTGCTTTCTTCAACGCCCAATGTTGGTGAAACCTATGTTTCTGGAAGCATTCGAAGTCGTGGTCTAAGAGTTCAGAGAAGAAGAATACGCGAACGCCCCTGTGTCATAGATCCAGTTGGGAGAGCAATTAGACAAAGACAGGCCATTCGAAGGAGAATTTACAACATCCGCAGACCCAATCAACTCTGGTGAGAGACTGCACCTGAACCATCTTAAAAACACGAAGCCTCCAATAAGCTCATTTGTAAAAGTTAGTAAAGAATGGCGCTATATAATCTAAGGAAGCTGAATGTGAACTCCTAGCTGGAGCAACGAGAGAGGGAGAGAGGGGGCGGGGCAGAGAAGGAGGCGGAGACGCTGCTAGGCAACCGGCTCCTGAACATTCCACTCCGCTGAGCAGAGACCGTTAGGATTTAAAAATGCCAAAGTTCCGAGCGGCGTCAGGCGCTTCGTTTAATTAACACACCGTTGCTGACATTTTAATTTTGAAGATAACCAGATTTTAAATACTAAAATAGCACTGTATTAAAAAAAATACTTTACTTCAGTTCCAGACCGTTTTCCAACAAATAAAAGAAGGTACGTATTTATAATAAGTATATTTGTTATGATATTAAGACTAAACGAATGTGCTACAGTTTGTTGTATAATTTATTTACTTATTAAATGTTGTAGCATTTTTTTTATATTTTATTGTTTTCACAAAATAACATCCATACATTATCAGTTCATCTGCTAGTGTAATCAAATCACAAATATTAGTCAGTAATTCATATATAAACACGCTATGGTAACTTCAATTAAAATTTAAGGCTGATGAGTTTAACCAAATAAATAAATAAATACATTAATAACGACATGAAACAAAAATACGTTTTGGTAGCAGCAGCTGAGCTGCTAATCTTTTTGGTGTTATTTTGTGAAAACAATAACGCGTTAATAGTGTATTAAATGACTCAGAGTGTTGTGTCTTGTGTGGGTGATGTCATCGGTTGTCATGGCAGCGCCGCTCATCACGGGAGGGGTTATCCGGGACAAACGCTTCCTTCACTGGGTCGGAGAAACGCTGGAGTTCCGCTGGCTTCTCAATAAGGATCCCGAGGTATCCAACCTGAATATCTAAATCAGTACAGTGTGACATCTAAACCTAATGACTGCATATATATATATATATATATATATATATATATATATATATATATATATATATATATATATATATATATACACACACTACCGGTCAAAAGTTTTAGAACACCCCCATTTTTCCAGTTTTTATTGAAATTTAAGCAGTTCAACTCCAGTGAGTAACCTGAAATGGTACAAAGGTAAGCGGTAAACTGCCAGAGGTTAAAAAAAAAAAAGTTTAGGTTACCAAAAACTGAAAAATAATGTACATTTCAGAGTTATACAAAAAGGCCTTTTTCACGAAACAAGTAATAGGTTAACAACTTACAGCTGTTCTGCAGCAATGGAAGTAAATTAAGCCTTGAAAGTTGATGCTAACAATTCCTACAGGTGTCCCAACTTTTGTTGATTACTTACAAACCCTCTGTATGTATAAACGCAGTGTTGGAACAGACTGTGTTACTACACCCTCTTAAGCATTATTTGGACAGTATTGTACTGCAGGAAGTAGTATATTGCTCTCATAATGGTGAGAAAAAGGCAATTAACAAAGGAAGACAGACAGACCATTATAACCCTTAAAAGTGTAGGTCTTTCCTTTAGAGAAATTGCAAAGAAAGCCAAGGTGTCAGTGAGTACAGTTTCCTACACCATCAAAAAGCACTTGGAAACTGGAGGAAACTCTGACAGGAAGAGGTCTGGCAGACCCAAAGCCACAACAGAATCAGAAGACAAGTTTCTGAGAGTCAACAGCTTGCGTGATAGGCGGCTCACAGGACAACAGTTTCAACTGTGAAGAGAAGACTTTGAGCTGCAGGTTTGACAGGTCGAGTGGCAGTAAGAAAGCCATTGCTAAGATGGCAAAATAAGAAAAAGAGGCTTGCCTGAGCCATGAAGCACCGCCAGTGGACTACTGAAGACTGGAAGAAGGTCTTATGGACCGATGAATCAAAATTTGAAATCTTCGGTTCATCACGCAGGGTTTTTGTACGCCGTCGAGTAGGTGAAAGGATGGTTCCTCGGTGTGTGACACCAACTGTCAAACATGGAGGAGGAAGCGTGATGGTCTGGGGCTCTTTTGCTGGATCCAGAGTCGGCGACTTGCACAGAGTGAGTGGCACCCTGAACCAAAACTACTACCACAGCATTTTGCAGCGCCATGCAATACCCTCTGGTATACGCCTAGTTGGTCAGGGGTTCATCCTACAGCAAGATAATGACCCAAAACATACCTCCAGGCTATGTCAGAACTACCTTAGAAGAAAAGAACAAGACGGTAGGCTTCAAATCATGGAATGGCCAGCAGAGTATCCAGACTTAAACCCCATCAAGCTGTTTTGGGATGAACTGGACAGAAGGGTGAAAGCAAAGCAACCTACAAGTGCAACACATTTGTGGGAACTTCTGCAACAGTGTTGGGAAGAACTTTCCAAACAATATTTGATTTCCATTGTAGAAAGAATGCCACGAGTGTGTTCGGCTGTTATATCTGCAAAAGGTGGCTACTTTGATGAGTCAAAAATTTTGATAAAATTTTGTTAAACAAAACGATTCCATGATTTCTTTTTTATCTCCAATTGTTTATTTGTTCTATGCTTTAATTTCAGAGTACACTGAGACATTAAACTGCGTAAATTTCAACAAAAACTGGAAAAATGGAGGTGTTCTAAAACTTTTGACCGGTAGTGTATGTGTTTGTATCTCAGTGTGTCTGTGTCTCAGTATGTGTGTGTTTCAGTGTGTGTTTGTGTGTCAGTGTGTATGTCTCAGTGTGTGTGTGTGTCTCAGTGTGTTTGTGTGTCTCAGTGTGTGTGTGTGTCTCAGAGTGTGTGTTTCAATGTGTGTGTCTGTGTGTGCGCGTGTTTTAGTCTGTGTGTGTCTGTCTGTGTCTTTGTTTCTGTGTGTGTTTTTCAGTGTGTGTGTGTGTGTCTCAGTGTGTGTGTGTCTCAGTGTGTGTCTGTGTGTGTGTGTGTCTCAGTGTGTTCTTGTGTGTGTGTCTCAGTGTGTGTCTCTCAGTGTGTGTGTCTCAGTGTGTGTGTGTTTGTCTGTGTGTGTGTGTTTCTGTGTGTGTTTCTCAGTGTGTGTGTGCCTCAGTGTGTGTGTGTGTCAGTGTGTGTGTGTGTCTCAGTGTGTATGTGTGTGTGTCTCAGTGTGTGTGTTTCAGTGTGTGTGTGTCTGTGTCTGTGTCTCTCTCAGTGTGTGTGTTTCAGTGTGTGTGTCTGTGTGTGTGTCTCTCTCAGTCTGTGTGTGTCTCAGTCTGTGTGTCTCTGTGTGTTTCTGTGTGTGTTTCTCAGTGTGTGTGCCTCAGTGTGTGTGCCTCAGTGTGTGTGTGTCTCAGTGTGTGTTTGTGTGTGTGTCTCAGTGTGTGTGACTCAGTGTGTGTGTGTGTCTCAGTGTGTTTGTGTCTGTGTGTGTTTCAGTGTATGTGTGTGTCTGTGTGTATCTGTGTGTGTGTGTGTCTCAGTGTGTGTGTGTGTGTCAGTGTGTGTGTGTGTCTCAGTGTGTATGTGTGTCTCAGTGTGTGTGTTTCAGTGTGTGTGTCTGTGGGTGTCTCTCTCAGTGTGTGTGTGTGTTTCTGTGTGTGTGTGTTTGTCTGTGTGTGTGTGTTTCTGTGTGTGTTTCTCAGTGTGTGTGTGCCTCAGTGTGTGTGTGTGTCAGTGTGTGTGTGTGTCTCAGTGTGTATGTGTGTGTGTCTCAGTGTGTGTGTTTCAGTGTGTGTGTGTCTGTGTCTGTGTCTCTCTCAGTGTGTGTGTTTCAGTGTGTGTGTCTGTGTGTGTGTCTCTCTCAGTCTGTGTGTGTCTCAGTCTGTGTGTCTCTGTGTGTGTTTCTGTGTGTGTTTCTCAGTGTGTGTGCCTCAGTGTGTGTGCCTCAGTGTGTGTGTGTCTCAGTGTGTGTTTGTGTGTGTGTCTCAGTGTGTGTGACTCAGTGTGTGTGTGTGTCTCAGTGTGTTTGTGTCTGTGTGTGTTTCAGTGTATGTGTGTGTCTGTGTGTATCTGTGTGTGTGTGTGTCTCAGTGTGTGTGTGTGTGTCAGTGTGTGTGTGTGTCTCAGTGTGTATGTGTGTCTCAGTGTGTGTGTTTCAGTGTGTGTGTCTGTGGGTGTCTCTCTCAGTGTGTGTGTGTGTTTCTGTGTGTGTGTGTTTCAGTGTGTGTGTGTGTGTCTCAGTATGTGTGTGTGTTTCAGTGTGTGTGTTGTGTCTCAGTGTGTGTGTGTCTCAGTATGTGTATGTCTGTGTGTGTGCGTGTTTTAGTCTGTGTGTGTCTGTCTGTGTCTTTGTTTCTGTGTGTGATTCTCAGTGTGTGTGTGTGTGTCTCAGTGTGTGTGTCTCAGAGTGTGTCTGTTTGTGTGTGTGTCTCAATGTGTGTTTGTGTGTGTGTCTCAGTGTGTGTCTCTCAGTGTGTGTGTCTCAGTGTGTGTTTCAGTGTATGTGTGTGTGTCTATGTGTTTGTGTGTATCAGTGTGTGTGTGTCAATGTGTGTGTGTGTCTCTCAGTGTGTGTGTGTGTCTCAGTGTGTGTGTTTCAGTGTGTGTGTTTCTGTGTGTGTGTTTCAGTGTGTGTGTGTCAGTGTATGTGTGCGTGTCTCAGTGTGTGTGTGTGTGTGTCTTAGTGTGTGTGTGTGTCTCAGTGTGTGTGTGTGTGTGTCTCAGTGTGTGTCTGTGTGTGTGTCTAAGTGTGTGTGTTTCAGTGTGTGTGTGTTTGTGTGTGTCTCAGTGTGTGTGTCTCAGTGTGTGTGTGTGTGTGTCTCAGTGTTTGTCTGTGAGTGTGTCTCAGTGTGTGTGTTTCAGTGTGTGTGTGTTTGTGTGTGTGTGTGTCTCAGTGTGTGTGTCTCAGTGTGTCCCAGTGTGTGTGTCTCAGTGTGTGTGTGTCTCAGTGTGTGTGTCTCAGTGTGTGTGTGTCTCAGTGTGTGTGTGTGTGTCTCAGTGTGTGTCTGTGTGTGTGTGTGTGTCTCTGTTTGTGTGTGTCTCAGTGTGTGTGTGTGTGTGTGTGTCTCAGTGTGTGTGTGTGTGTTTCAGTGTGTGTGTGTTTGTGTGTGTGTGTGTGTTTGTGTGTGTGTGTGTGTGTGTCTCAGTGTGTGTGTCAATTTGCCTGTTCCTTGAGTGCAGGTCTCTTAATAAAGGGTAGTATCTGTCAAACAGCAATACTAGGCCCTGAGTGAGCAGCTGTGTTAATAAATGTTTCTGATGTATTTATCAAATCATTATTATGCCAGTTAACTAACTAACTGACAGGTTGTTGCTACAAAAATTGCTGCTTTTCGACAAGACCCTATAAAAATGTACAATGGTTCCTGTGCCACTGGATTTTGGAACAAGGTATGATGGTAACATTGTTAAAGTTCAATGGTGCTGTATAATATATGTATACAACCTATACAACCAATGGACAATGACCTATTATGGTACTATAATGCAGTACAACCATAATAACACAATGGTATACAGCTACATTATACCATAGCACTAGACATAGCACCGCAGTATGGTGTTGCAATTAGATACCATAATACTTTTTAGAAATAAAAAAATACAATGCTGTACTATGGTGATACAGTATTATAGGACCATAACACAGTACAGTACATTGATGGTCTAAATAGGATAGGTATACATATACAATATATATATTATTCAGTACACCATTGTACTTTCACACTGATAACATTATAACTTACCTTGTTCCAGAATCCACTGGAACAAGTACCATGGTATATTTTTATAGGGGAGGTGCCGATAGGTGCAAATGAATAACACTTCGCTAGCAGCTCCAGGCTGGTGTTTTAATAATATTTGTTCGTGCAGGCGAGGCAGAGCAGTTTAGTTTTTGCATTTGCCTCAGGCACTGTGCTAGTGAAGGATGAGCTCAACCCTGGTCCTGGAGTACCCCCCACCCCCACCTCCCACCCACACCTAGAGAAGGATGAGCGAGAAGATGAAGGAGATGAAGGAGCTGCTGGACGCAGTGAAGATTCATTTTGAAACACACACACAGTGAGACTCACTCACTCACACACACACACAAACACAGTGAGACTCACTCACACACACACACACAGAGTGACACTCTCTTACCCACACACACAAACACACACACACAGAGTGACACTCTCTTAACCACACACACAAACACACACACAGTGAGACTTTCTCAGACACACACACACAGGCAGACGCACCCTCACCCTCCTCCCCCCCACCCGCCCCTCGGTCCCCAGGCCGGTCGTCACTTTCCACAGCGAGAAGATGAAGGAGATGAAGGAGCTGCTGGTCGCAGTGAAGATTCATTCAGAAACACACACACACAGTGAGACTCACTCTCTCTCACACACACAGAGAGACTCACTCACACACACACACACACACACAGTGAGACTCACTCACACACACACACACAAACACACTCCCTCTCACTCACACACACACACACAAACACAGTGAGACTCACACACAGTGAGACTCACTCTCTCACACACACACAGAGAGACTCACTCACTCACTCACACACACACACACACACAGTGAGACTCACTCACACACACACAAACACACTCCCTCTCACTCACAAACACACACACACAAACACAGTGAAACACTCACTCACACACACACACACGCAGTGACACTCTCTTACCCACACACATAAACACACAAACACACGCAGTGACAATTTCTCACTCACACACACACACCCTCAGGCAGACACACACACAGTGACACTCTATCACTTACACACACACAGGCAGGCAGACACACACACAGACACAGGCAGGCAGACACACACACACCAGGCCGACACACACCCACTTAGGGAGAGACACGCACACACATAGAGACACCCAGACATACACACCCTGGCAGACACACACACACCCAGGCAGACAAAGACACACACACCACACACACACACACACAGTCGACACACACACATATGCAGTCAAACACACACACACACACACAAACACACACACACAGGCAGACATGCTCACACACACCACCAGGCAGACAAACACACATAGACCACACACACACACACACAGGCAGACAAACACACACACATATACACACACACACAGGCAGACATGCTCACACACACCCCCAGGCAGACAAACACACACAGACCACACACACACACACACACACACACACAAACACACCCAGGCAGACAAACACACACAGACCACACACACACACACACACACAGGCAGACACACTCACACACATATACACACACACACACAAACACACAGGCAGACACGGTCAAACACACCCCCAGGCAGACAAAACCCACACCCAGGTGAATCCAAACCCAAGTACCCCCCTCTGGCCCCGCACATTCAATTGGCCCAATAGAAAATCACCGCCGCTCTGCTGCAGGGGCCTGCGGGGAGGACGGGGCCGCAACCAGACCAGGCTCAACCAGCCCGGCCTCCCCCTCCTCCCCCCCACCCGCCCCCGGTCCCCGGGCCGGTCGTCACTTTCCACAGCGAGAAGATAAAGAGGATGAAGGAGCTGCAGGCCACAGTGAAGATCAACTCGAGTGCCATCAAACTTCAGCTCATTGCTCAAAGCCAGGTGCAGATGAAGAGGCAGAAACCAGCGCCCTCCAGACACTGTACCCTGTCCTTCATGAAGAGACAGAAACCAGCGCCCTCCAGACACTGTACCCTGTCCTTCATGAAGAGACAGAAACCAGCGCTCACCAGAGACTGTACAATGTCCTTCATGAAGAGACAGAAACCTGCACCCTCCAAAGACTATACCCTGTCCTTCATGAAGAGACAGAAACCAGCACCCTCCAGAGACTATACCCTGTCCTTCATGAAGAGACAGAAACCAGCACCCTCCAGAGACTATACCCTGTCCTTCATGAAGAGACAGAAACCAGCACCCTCCAGAGACTATACCCTGTCCTTCATGAAGAGACAGAAACCAGCACCCTCCAGAGACTATACCCTGTCCTTCATGAAGAGACAGAAACCAGCACCCTCCAGAGACTATACCCTGTCCTTCATGAAGAGACAGAAACCAGCGCACTCCAGAGACTATACCCTGTCCTTCATGAAGAGGCAGCGCAAATCACTGTGAGAGATTTGGCGCTTATCCGATGATAACTGGCACGTGCGTGATGATAACTGGCGTGTGCACAATGATGTCGTATGTTCAAGAAAGCTATCTCGTATGTGAAAGTTCTTACAGTTTTCTCGTACATACAAGTTATTATCACGTATCTACAAGATCATATAGTTATCATATAGTACCAGTTATTATCACGTGTGTACGAGATCATATAGTTATCATATAGTACCAGTTATTATCACATGTGTACGAGATCATATAGTTATCATATAGTACCAGTTATTATCACATGTGTACGAGATCATATAGTTATCATATAGTACCAGTTATTATCACATGTGTACAAGATCATATAGTTATCATATAGTACCAGTTATTATCATATGTGTACGAGATCATGTAGTTATCATATAGTACCAGTTATTATCACATGTGTACGAGATCATATAGTTATCATATAGTACCAGTTATTATCACATGTGTACGAGATCATGTAGTTATCATATAGTACCAGTTATTATCACATGTGTACGAGATCATATAGTTATCATATAGTACCAGTTATTATCACATGTGTACGAGATCATGTAGTTATCATATAGTACCAGTTATTTTCACATGTGTACGAGATCATATAGTTATCATATAGTACCAGTTATTATCACATGTGTACGAGATCACATAGTACCAGTTATTATCACATGGGTACGAGATAATCCCACTATTTTTGTTTTTATCTTGCAGTTCAGGGCTTCCATAAACAATCAAATTACAGGCCTTCCTAATAAGCAAATACAATCTATCCATACAGAGAAGAAGGACCAGAGACACAGGGTAAGATGCTTTAGATTTTATTTCCTTCAAGGATGCATTTGGAAGCATGATAATTATGCATTGCATTTGTCGGTTTTGCAACAGTACTGCTCAGCATAACAACGTTTTGAAAACAAGCATCCTCTAAACGTAATATCTTCAACTGTATATTCTGAAAAATAAAAACAGTTAAAAAAATTAGTTCTACAAGGACAAAAAATAGGAAGCATGAATTCTTTCATTTGCAGTTTGATGGAAACATTTCTAGCTCTGCCTGAGTAACTCACTGAGTGACTCGCTCTCTGAAGCTGAAGTCTTGTGGGCTACATCATTGTAATATTTTTTTATTTGCAATCAGCAATTATTTTTACCCCTGTTTTCTCCCAATTTGGAATATTCAATTGAGAGCAGCTCAGTTGGAATAAAAACCAGCGGGGCGGTGCGGGGCGGGGGGGGGGGGGGGTTTGGGGGGGGTACTCCGGGACAGGTTTGGGAATGACTGCTGTACAGCCTCTCCAGTGCCGTGGCTGCAGGGATTGATTTGGAGCAGGGGTGTCAGTCAGTCAGACTCTGGTCCTGCAGTGCAGTGTCTGCTAGTTTTCATTCCACGCAAGTCCTCCTCAATGACTTCTTTGTTCTAATTATTTAATTAGCTAGATACACTGAACCCCTAATCTATGTCCCAAAATATTATTAAGTAATTGAGAGCAGAAGTTGGAATGAAAACCAGCAGACACTGCAGTACCGACCTACAGGAATGGAGTCTGACACCAGTGGCTTGGAATCAAATAAACTGGAGCACACTGGAGCACTAGAGCACAGCACTGGAGGGGCTGCTGGCACTGCCACTTACATAACAGGCTTGAATTTGAATAAATAAAAAACATTAAACAAAATAGCTGCAACGTGGCATCACATTGACAGCTGACTTCATTAAAAAGTAATATATTTCTGAAGTTGAAAGATGTTTGTCACAGACTTGTCTGGGGTCAGAATTCAGATTACTGTCCTGTATTAGAATGTATTGATGAGAAAAAAATACACGTATCTCAAAAACTGCAAAACTGTAGTTAGAGCACTTTAATAGCCATGGGCCCCGGAGTGTATGAGTATTAAAGTGGTCTACTTCAGGACATTTCTGTCATCTTGAGAAAATGAATTTCCTGAATTTCTCATATCAATAATGCAATTCTTAATATCAGCAACTTTTGTTGTTAATATCAAAAATGTAATTCTGAATATCAAGAATTATCAGTATTCATTTTTTATATAAAAATACAATTCTTAATATCCACAATAGTATATTATTATATACAAAAAACTATGTTTTTAGTGAAAGTAAGAGCTGAACCCACGACCCTCCTCCGGGTCAAGAGTCCAGAGCCCCCTAACCACTACCTCACACTGCTGCTCTAGCACAACCCTGCTACCTCTCTCTGTCAGGTAAGACCGCCACGGTGCTCTTACTTCACCCATGTTTTGACCAAGCTTTCCAGCACACACTGCTTAACAGGTGGGTTCACTTTAGACAACATAAGTAACCACCACTGGGCAGGTCAGTGAGTTGCTGATGATTCAAAAGTTCTCTGAAACAGCCTAATATATACCTTAGAACAGTGGTTCTCAATCCTGGTCCTGGGGACCCCTCTGTGTCTGCATTACTTTTTTCCAACTCAATTTATTAACACTCAATTCAACTAACAATTTGCCTAATCAAAGCTGTCCGGGGATGTGCTGGAGTTATTCCGTCAGGGGGATAGGATTTTGGAGGAAGATGGAATTCTCTACCACTGGGGTCCCACAACAGATCCACTCTGATCAAGGCAGATGTTTTGAGGGAGAACTCATTCGACAACTGTGCCAACTGCACAGCATTCACAAGACTAGGACAACTCCATATTGGCCGCAAGGTAACGGTCAATGCAAACGCTTCAACGGGACCTTACATGACCTTTTGCGCACCCTCCCCTCTGAGAAGAAACAATGCTGGACAGAGTGTTTACCACAGGTACTCTTTGCATATAGTACCACACCACATCATTCTACTGGCCAGTCTCCCTGTGTTTTAATGTTTGGCAGAGAACCTCAATTAACCGTGGATGGACTTCTTGTTTGGAGGATGTGGCCAGAGGCCAGCAGGGGGCAGAGGTACAGACTGGATGGCAGAACAACAGGAAAATCTGAAGATCTGTGTATCAAAGTGCTAAACACCATATGGAAACAACAGCAAGGTGAGGGATTGTGCTTTAGGAGGGCCAGCTTGTTTACCAGAAAGATCATTGGAGAAGAGGACGCAATAAAATCCAGGACCTGGAACCCTACCCTTTACCGAGTTGTACGATGTCCCACTGACCAGGGACCTGTGTATTCGATTGCTCCAGTAGAGGTCGCTTGGCCAGTGAAGCAAGTCCATCGGACTGAGCTGTGTCCAGCACACTGCTTACTACCCGGGGAAGAGGAGAATGAGGTCTTAGATCCAGGTATTCCCTTTGATTATTTTAGCATGGAGGATTGTGATTCTGATGATGACGCCATTATTTTAGAGGTGCAGTGGATGCCACTTGACCAACAAGATAACCCAGCAGAGAGGATGATGCTTGTTCCTGACGTTGAGGAGTTCCCTGTATTGAATGAGCCAACTAGACGGACAAAGGAGACCACAGCAGGCTACCATCCCAACCCTCATCATCTTCCACAAGCTGCAATGTCTCACGGCCAGCAGGTAGGGGCGGAGGTAAAATTCAGGTTACAGATCTTCCTGTGTCCAGGTTATCCAGCAACTGTAGCAATGTCCCTTATGCTTGTTTTCGCACTTGGCAAGTTTCCTTGGGGTAATTGATGTGGCATTGATTCATTTAGCGGGGGTGGAATGTAGCAGGTGGGACACTAGGACCATGCAAAAGGAAGATACTAGGAACCCCTATTTGAGGATGCAACATCGATAATGGATAATTGCAAAGCATATGACATGGTTTATTTAGATTTCCAGAAAGCTTTTGACAAAGTCCCGCATAAAAGATTAATTCTCAAACTGAACGCAGTAGGGATTCAAGGAAATGCATGCACATGTATTGGGGAGAGGTTAACATGTAGAAAACAGAATGTACTAATTAGAGGAGAAACCTCAAAATGGAGCGAGGTAACCAGTGGTGTACCACAGGGATCAGTATTAGGTCCTCTGCTATTCCTAATCTACATTAATGATTTAGATTCTGGTATAGTAAGCAAACTTGTTAATTTGCAGATGACACAAAAAAGTGGCAAACACTGTTGCAGCAGCAAAGGTCATTGAAAATGATCTAGACAAGATTCAGAACTGGGCAGACACATGGCAAATGACATTTAATAGAGAAAAGTGTAAGGTACTGCATGCAGGCAATACAAATGTGCATTATAATATCATATGGGAGATACTGAAATTGAATTAGGAATTGTGGCAATGTGCCCCGTCCCTGTGTGCATTTGTGTGTTGCGTGCGTGTGTAAATGTCGGTGTATAGTCATTGGTACACAGGATATAAACGGGTCTGTGTTTCACGTGTATTTAAAAATGTAGATTTGTATTTAGGCACGAGGAGGGCACAAATCACTTCACGTGCTGGTTAAATGTAATATGTGAGCACGGGGTTGCACAGAATTAATTCACGTGCTGGGATTCAAGTGAATAATTAATTAGTAATTGAATCCCAGAACAACAGTATATATAGATGTACATTTTCATTCAGTCGGGGTTGGGTGTTCAGGGCGAAAGAACGGGAGAGAGAGAGGAGGTAAAAAATAATAACAAGAACAATAAGTAGTGTTTCTCACCGTGTTTGTTCGTCCCTGTTTGTTAGTGTCTGTCCGTTTTGTTTGTCTCTTTATTTTGGCTACCAGTGCCGTGCCCTGTGTTTTGTGTTCCAACCTTTTATTTTCTGTGCTGTTTTATAAAATCCTGAGCGAAACCATTCGCTCAGCTCCACCAAACTCCAAATCTTTGTCTGTTTATTTCCTGCATCTGGTCTGACGCCACCCACTCCGGCCGTCTTTGTGACACGTGGTGTCCTGCGTGGGATCTACAGCGCCTCCAGGACTCAGGCCAGAGCAGGAACCACATATTTGGATTAAAAAAAAAAAGGTCTATCCCAGTAGCCGTCCGGGTCCTGCGGTTTATGGACAGAGAGCAATGGGAGGCATATGCGAGGGAACAGACCCTAAGCACCTGGGAGGAAGGTGTGGGGTTGGTCCTCAGCTACCTGGAGGCAATTATAAGTGGAACAGCAGCCCAGGTAGCAGGTCCACCAGCAGAGGAAGAATGCCTGCTGTCCCCGTCTCCACCAGCAGAGGAAGAATGCCTGCTGGAAGAATGCCTGCTGGTTTTTTGCCTCCCGAGCGGGAGGAGCCAGAGCGTCCACAGCCCGAGCGGGAGGAGCCTGAGCGTCCACAGCCCAAGCGGGAGGAGCCCGAACGTCCTACGCCTGAGTGGGAGGAGCCCGAACGTCCTATGCCTGAGTGGGAGGAGCCCGAACGTCCTACACCTGAGTGGGGGGAGCCTGAACGTCCACAGCCCAAGAGGGTGGAGTCGGTGCGTCCACAGCCCAAAAGGGAGGAGTCGGTGCATCCACAGCCCAAAAGGGAGGAGTCGGTGCGTCCACAGCCCGAAGAGAGGGAAGTCGGGGCTTCCACAGCCCCAGGACCCAAGCTGCCAGCAGAGGGAGAATGCATGCGGGTTCCACCTCCACCAGCAGAGGGAGAATGCCTGCTGGTTTCCCCCGTCAAAGGCGGAGCCGCACCAGTCCCCTGCAAGAGAGGCAGAGCAGCACCAGTCCCCTGGAAAAGGGTGAGACTACACTCTGCTCCCACCTCCATCGGCAGGAGACTACACGCTGCTCCCACCTCACCGGCAGGAGCAGAGCAGCCGGAGCTGCCTCTGCCTCCGCCACCTTCACCGGCAGGAACAGAGCAGCAGGAGCTGCCTCTGCCTCCGCCACCTATACCGGAAGGAGCAGAGGAGCAGGAGCTGCCTCTGCCTCCACCACCTATACCGGAAGGAGCAGAGGAGCAGGAGCTGCCTCTGCCTCCACCAGCAGGCTGTCAGCCGTGCCACTACCGGCAGGGGTGCTGACAGCATTGCCAGCCATGGGCCCACTGAAGCCTCCCTTCCCAGCCCGAGACTTTGTCCTGGACTGCTGGATTTTTAAGGGGGGAGGTGGCCGTTGAGGCCATGTGTGCTCCACCAAACTCCAAATCTTTGTCTGTTTATTTCCTGCATCTGGTCTGACGCCACCCACTCCGGCCGTATTTGTGACAGGAATCTATGAAAAAGACCTAGGAGTTTATGTTGACTCAGAAATGTCTTCATCTAGACAATGTGGGGAAGCTATAAAAAAGGCCAACAAGATGCTCGGATATATTGTGAGAAGTGTTGAATTTAAATCAAGGGAAGTAATGTTAAAACTGTACAATGCATTAGTAAGACCTCACCTAGAATATTGTGTTCAGTTCTGGTCACCTCGCTACAAAAAGGATATTGCTTATCCCGGGTTTAAAAGGCATGTCATGTGCAGACAGGCTAAAAGAATTTAATCTATTCAGTCTTGAACAAAGAAGACTACTCGGGGATCTGATTCAAGCATTCAAAATTTTCGACCTGAAAAAAGAAACAAGGACCAGGGGTCACAAATGGAGATTAGACAAAGGAGCATTCAGAACAGAAAATAGGAGGCACTTTTTTACACAGAGAATTGTGAGGGTCTGGAACCAACTCCCCAGTAATGTTGTTGAAGCTGTCATCCTGGGATCCTTCAAGAAGCTGCTTGATGAGATTCTGGGATCAATAAGCTACTAACAACCAAACGAGCAAGATGGGCCAAATGGCCTCCTGTCGTTTGTAAACTTTCTTATGTTCTTATGTTCTTATATAAAATGGATGTGGTAGCTAGTTTGAGGAATGGTGAATGCCGAGTCTGTTTTTGTCTTCCGGGGTCGTTCTTAACTACAAAACTGATCAGGTAAACCGGTTCACCATGGCCCTGGTTGTTTATGAAGATGTTTTTAAATGGGTTTATGTCTAAATGTAACGATTCTATTAATTTATCAATAGAGCAACGGGATGATGCTTTGATTGTATTTGCATGATAATATTGACGATTGAATATTAATAAACAGAAAATAGTGACTGGCTGCAATTTATTCTTAATATAATCCAATTGTTTGATGCGCATGCGGGTATTTAAGCACCATTATTCATTGTAGCTAAGGATGGTTCATTTAAACTTTCATTTATTTCAATTTAGGTTCCAGTTTTGAAATGCCGTTCTGTCTCACTCTTTGTGTTTCTTGTCTTCTAGGACCTGAGCGTCG
>NW_026707356.1:0-5000 GCF_902713425.1 Acipenser ruthenus
ACGACGGTATCTGATCGTCTTCGAACCTCCGACTTTCGTTCTTGATTAATGAAAACATTCTTGGCAAATGCTTTCGCTTTCGCCCGTCTTGCACCGGTCCAAGAATTTCACCTCTAGCGGCACAATACGAATGCCCCCGGCCGTCCCTCTCAATCATGGCCCCGGGTTCGGGAAACCCACAAAACAGAACCGGAGTCCTATTCCATTATTCCTAGCTGAAGTATTCGGGCGAGTCAGCCTGCTTTGAACACTCAATTTTTTTCAAAGTAAACGCTTCGGACCCCGCGGGACACTCAGCTAAGAGCATCGAGGGGGCGCCGAGAGGCAGGGGCTGAGACGGGCGGTAGCTCGCCTCGCGGCGGACCGCCAGCTCGATCCCAAGATCCAACTACGAGCTTTTTAACTGCAGCAACTTTAAGATACGCTATTGGAGCTGGAATTACCGCGGCTGCTGGCACCAGACTTGCCCTCCAATGGGTCCTCGTTAAAGGATTTAAAGTGTACTCATTCCAATTACAGGGCCTCGAAAGAGTCCTGTATTGTTATTTTTCGTCACTACCTCCCCGGGTCGGGAGTGGGTAATTTGCGCGCCTGCTGCCTTCCTTGGATGTGGTAGCCGTTTCTCAGGCTCCCTCTCCGGAATCGAACCCTGATTCCCCGTTACCCGTGATCACCATGGTAGGCGCAGAAAGTACCATCGAAAGTTGATAGGGCAGACACTCGAATGAGTCGTCGCCGCCGCCAGGGACGTGCGATCGGCTCGAGGTTATCCAGAGTCACCAAAAGCGGCCGGGAGAGCGAGGCGCCCCCGGTTGGGTTTTTGATCTGATAAATGCACGCATCCCCCCTCCCGGACCCCCCCCGGGAAGAGGGGGGAGGGTGGGGGTCAGCGCTCGTCGGCATGTATTAGCTCTAGAATTACCACAGTTATCCAAGTAACGTTGGAGCGATCAAAGGAGCCGTAACTGATTTAATGAGCCTTTCGCAGTTTCACTGTACAAGCCCGTGTGTACTTAGACATGCATGGCTTAATCTTTGAGACAAGCATATGCTACTGGCAGGATCAACCAGGTAGCCGCGCCTTCCGCATCCCCCCAAAACCAACCGGAGTCGGGCGGAGGACGGTGGAACGAGCGCGATCCGACCCCCCCTCGTTCCACCCCCCACGACAGCGAGAAGCGGACGGGGGGGAAGCGCGGGAGGACGGAACGCGACGGAGCCCACCCGCGAACGGGAGGGGGCTCGAGCGCGGCGGCGGGTGTAGGAACGGAACCGTCACGAAGCTACGCGGTACGGGGGACCGCAGGTCAGCCAGAGGAATGCATTTCAGCTCCGGGGAAAAGACGCACGCGGCGGGGGGCTAAACCCGCCGGTCCTCCCCAGGCTCGAGCCAGACCACTCGATGGAAGGGCTCCCGGGCTTCTCGACCTCGCTCGGAAGGGTCGGCGTCCCCCCCTCTCTCTCTCCTCCCTGGGAAGGAAGGAAGGAAGGAAGGGAAACCCTCTCTCGACGGCGTCCGACCGTAGGGTTTCGGGAGGAACCGCCGTGCCTGAACACCGGCGCGACACCGGCCCGCAGGGGCCCTCCCTAGTCGGAACGTAAAAGCCAATCGTGTGGGAAAACCTCCGCCCCGGGAAGGAACGCAGGCAGGGGCGACTTAACCGCACGGGAAATCCTCCCCCAACACGGCTCCTGCCCGGGCACGAGGCCTCCGGAACCGGCCCGACAGCTCAACCGACCAGCATCGACATCGCCCGGGGGGAGGGGGACGGGACACGCGCGGATCGGGGGGAAGGAACTCAGGCAAGGCGACTTAACCGCAATGGAAATCATCCCGACCTGGCTCCTGGCTCCTAAACCGGCACGAGAACCGCCCCTCTCAATGGACACGTGCGAGGCGCGCTCACATCCTGCCCAGAAATAGAACCTCAATCCCCGGGCTTCAGCGTACAACACCGTGAAGTCTCAAGCGTTCGGCCCGATCCTTGGACTCCCATCCGGAGAGAGCGATGGTGTGGCGACCAAACTCGGCTCCGCTCACCCCAGTCCACGGTAGGGTGGGTCGGGCAGGGTTCCTCAGATCAAGCACGGTAAGACTTGGGTCTATAATGCGCGCGCGTGCGTATGGATTTCGTGAAGGACCCTTTGCCCACAACAGAGAGAGACCATCCGGGAAGACAAGGAGGAATCCCGTCAACTCCTGCCCAGCCACAGACTCCAAAGGACGGCTCCAAACGGGTCCTTCACATGCATTCTGACACCTCGGGTCCTGACTTAGTCAAACCATTTTGATCAAAAAACCCTGTCGACGGAAATCTCCGCGGACCCCCCCGTTGTACCTTGACCGCGGGACCCTGAAGGGAGGGAGGTCCCGGGTCCTTGGGAACAGGAGTCGCCGCCGCCCCGCAGCCCCGTTTCGCCTCCGCCCTCGGCAGACTTCCACAAACGGCCCCGAGGTGGCCATGGTCATCTAATGTTAAAGATAGGGAACATGACCATGTTTTTTTGAAAACTTTGATTCTGACGGAGCCGAAAAAGTCCGGACTCTGGTCATATAATGTTAAAGATAGGGATTTCCCTCCGAAAATTCCCCTCAACATGACCATGGCTCCCAAATCACCTCCGGAGAAGGTAGACATGACCAGAGACTGAAAGGGAACGCACGGAGGAGCCAAGGGCGCAAACCCCAGTTCTCGAGCCGGAAATGGGAGCCTCCAGGCCCGCATGAACGGGCGCCCGGGCACGGGAGGTCAACCCCCCCCCCCTTCCCGCAACGTGACCAGAGCTTGGCCAGGTCCTTAAGGGGGCTTAGCCCGGTCCTGAGCCCGAGGAACGGGGCCTCCAGCCCGGCCTGAACCGGCGCCGGGCGCGGGAGGGGGCCACCGGGCAGACTTCCAAGGGAGGATGTCGCCAGGGGGTGAAGGGGGACCCTGACCGGGGTGCAGGGCCTCCCACACGGCTTAGATCGGTCGCTCGTGCCCTTAGAATGAACCTCCGTCCTGACTTAGAAATATTTTTTTGATCGAAAATGCCGTGCCCCTAGTAATATGCACCTACCTCCCCAGTGTATCTGCCATCTAGTTGCATTAAGGGAGGAAGCCACGAGTTCACAGGGACCTCCTGGAACTCTCGCTCCGTAACACATAGCAAATCTGTCCCTTCAGAAGAAGGTAACTTTTAATTGGAGCTCTGGTCATGTCAGCTACTTCTGCCCATGGTCATGTAGGCTAATTCTGCCTCTGGTCATGTCAGCTAATTCCGCCTATGGTCATATTAGCTAATTCCGCCTCTGGTCATGTCAGCTAACTCCGCCTATGGTCATGTCAGCTAACTGTGCCTATGGTCATGTCAGCTAACTGTGCCTATGGTCATGTCAGCTAACTCCGCCTATGGTCATGTCAGCTACTTCTGCCCATGGTCATGTCAGCTACTTCTGCCTATGGTCATGTCAGCTACTTCTGCCTATGGTCATGTCAGCTAACTGTGCCTATGGTCATGTCAGCTAACTGTGCCTATGGTCATGTCAGCTAACTCCGCCTATGGTCATGTCAGCTAACTGTGCCTATGGTCATGTCAGCTAACTGTGCCTATGGTCATGTCAGCTACTTCTGCCCATGGTCATGTCAGCTACTTCTGCCTATGGTCATGTCAGCTACTTCTGCCTATGGTCATGTCAGCTACTTCTGCCTATGGTCATGTCAGCTAACTGTGCCTATGGTCATGTCAGCTACTTCTGCCCATGGTCATGTCAGCTACTTCTGCCCATGGTCATGTCAGCTACTTCTGCCCATGGTCATGTCAGCTACTTCTGCCTATGGTCATGTCAGCTACTTCTGCCTATGGTCATGTCAGCTACTTCTGCCTATGGTCATGTCAGCTAACTGTGCCTATGGTCATGTCAGCTACTTCTGCCCATGGTCATGTCAGCTACTTCTGCCCATGGTCATGTCAGCTACTTCTGCCCATGGTCATGTCAGCTACTTCTGCCCATGGTCATGTCAGCTAATTCCGCCTCTGGTCATGTCAGCTAATTCCGCCTCTGGTCATGTCAGCTAATTCCGCCTCTGGTCATGTCAGCTAACTGTGCCTATGGTCATGTCAGCTAACTGTGCCTCTGGTCATGTAGGCTAATTCCGCCTATGGTCATGTCAGCTAATTCCGCCTCTGGTCATGTCAGCTAACTGTGCCTATGGTCATGTTACTGAATGGGGACCCAGGCTATGGCTCGCACTTGCCCCGGGCAGGGTTCCACGGCCCCGGGCTGGCTCCCACCACCCAGGCCTCTGCTCCCACTGCCCCGGCTTGGGTTCCACGGCCCCGGCTTGGGTTCCACAGCCCCGGGGACAGTTCCCGCCTCCCACCACCCAGGCCTCTGCTCCCACTGCCCCAGCTTGGGTTCCACGGCCCCGGGCTGGCTCCCACCACCCAGGCCTCTGCTCCCACTGCCCCGGCTTGGGTTCCACCGCCCCGGGCAGGGTTCCACGGCCCCGGGGACAGCCCCCGCCTCCCACCACCCCGGCTTGGGTTCCACGGCCCCGGGGACAGCTCCAGCCTTTGCCCCGGCTTGGGTTCCACGGCCCCGGGCTGGCTCCCACCACCCAGGCCTCTGCTCCCACTGCCCCGGCTTGGGTTCCACGGCCCCGGGGACAGCTCCAGCCTTTGCCCCGGCTTGGGTTCCACGGCCCCGGGCTGGCTCCCACCACCCAGGCCTCTGCTCCCACTGCCCCGGCTTGGGTTCCACGGCCCCGGGGACAGCTCCAGCCTTTGCCCCGGCTTGGGTTCCACGGCCCCGGGCTGGGTCCCACCACCCAGGCCTCTGCTCCCACTGCCCCGGCTTGGGTTCCACGGCCCCGGGGACAGCTCCCGTCTCACACCACCCAGGCCTCTGCTCCCACTGCCCCGGCTTGGGTTCCACGGCCCCGGCTTGGGTTCCACTGCCCCGGGGACAGTTCCCGCCTCCCACCACCCATGCCTCTGCTCCCACTGCCCCAGCTTGGGTT
>NW_026707356.1:15000-17500 GCF_902713425.1 Acipenser ruthenus
CCGCTCACCCCAGTCCACGGTAGGGTGGGTCGGGCAGGGTTCCTCAGATCAAGCACGGTAAGACTTGGGTCTATAATGCGCGCGCGTGCGTATGGATTTCGTGAAGGACCCTTTGCCCACAACAGAGAGAGACCATCCGGGAAGACAAGGAGGAATCCCGTCAACTCCTGCCCAGCCACAGACTCCAAAGGACGGCTCCAAACGGGTCCTTCACATGCATTCTGACACCTCGGGTCCTGACTTAGTCAAACCATTTTGATCAAAAAACCCTGTCGACGGAAATCTCCGCGGACCCCCCCGTTGTACCTTGACCGCGGGACCCTGAAGGGAGGGAGGTCCCGGGTCCTTGGGAACAGGAGTCGCCGCCGCCCCGCAGCCCCGTTTCGCCTCCGCCCTCGGCAGACTTCCACAAACGGCCCCGAGGTGGCCATGGTCATCTAATGTTAAAGATAGGGAACATGACCATGTTTTTTTGAAAACTTTGATTCTGACGGAGCCGAAAAAGTCCGGACTCTGGTCATATAATGTTAAAGATAGGGATTTCCCTCCGAAAATTCCCCTCAACATGACCATGGCTCCCAAATCACCTCCGGAGAAGGTAGACATGACCAGAGACTGAAAGGGAACGCACGGAGGAGCCAAGGGCGCAAACCCCAGTTCTCGAGCCGGAAATGGGAGCCTCCAGGCCCGCATGAACGGGCGCCCGGGCACGGGAGGTCAACCCCCCCCCCCTTCCCGCAACGTGACCAGAGCTTGGCCAGGTCCTTAAGGGGGCTTAGCCCGGTCCTGAGCCCGAGGAACGGGGCCTCCAGCCCGGCCTGAACCGGCGCCGGGCGCGGGAGGGGGCCACCGGGCAGACTTCCAAGGGAGGATGTCGCCAGGGGGTGAAGGGGGACCCTGACCGGGGTGCAGGGCCTCCCACACGGCTTAGATCGGTCGCTCGTGCCCTTAGAATGAACCTCCGTCCTGACTTAGAAATATTTTTTTGATCGAAAATGCCGTGCCCCTAGTAATATGCACCTACCTCCCCAGTGTATCTGCCATCTAGTTGCATTAAGGGAGGAAGCCACGAGTTCACAGGGACCTCCTGGAACTCTCGCTCCGTAACACATAGCAAATCTGTCCCTTCAGAAGAAGGTAACTTTTAATTGGAGCTCTGGTCATGTCAGCTACTTCTGCCCATGGTCATGTAGGCTAATTCTGCCTCTGGTCATGTCAGCTAATTCCGCCTATGGTCATATTAGCTAATTCCGCCTCTGGTCATGTCAGCTAACTCCGCCTATGGTCATGTCAGCTAACTGTGCCTATGGTCATGTCAGCTAACTGTGCCTATGGTCATGTCAGCTAACTCCGCCTATGGTCATGTCAGCTACTTCTGCCCATGGTCATGTCAGCTACTTCTGCCTATGGTCATGTCAGCTACTTCTGCCTATGGTCATGTCAGCTAACTGTGCCTATGGTCATGTCAGCTAACTGTGCCTATGGTCATGTCAGCTAACTCCGCCTATGGTCATGTCAGCTAACTGTGCCTATGGTCATGTCAGCTAACTGTGCCTATGGTCATGTCAGCTACTTCTGCCCATGGTCATGTCAGCTACTTCTGCCTATGGTCATGTCAGCTACTTCTGCCTATGGTCATGTCAGCTACTTCTGCCTATGGTCATGTCAGCTAACTGTGCCTATGGTCATGTCAGCTACTTCTGCCCATGGTCATGTCAGCTACTTCTGCCCATGGTCATGTCAGCTACTTCTGCCCATGGTCATGTCAGCTACTTCTGCCTATGGTCATGTCAGCTACTTCTGCCTATGGTCATGTCAGCTACTTCTGCCTATGGTCATGTCAGCTAACTGTGCCTATGGTCATGTCAGCTACTTCTGCCCATGGTCATGTCAGCTACTTCTGCCCATGGTCATGTCAGCTACTTCTGCCCATGGTCATGTCAGCTACTTCTGCCCATGGTCATGTCAGCTAATTCCGCCTCTGGTCATGTCAGCTAATTCCGCCTCTGGTCATGTCAGCTAATTCCGCCTCTGGTCATGTCAGCTAACTGTGCCTATGGTCATGTCAGCTAACTGTGCCTCTGGTCATGTAGGCTAATTCCGCCTATGGTCATGTCAGCTAATTCCGCCTCTGGTCATGTCAGCTAACTGTGCCTATGGTCATGTTACTGAATGGGGACCCAGGCTATGGCTCGCACTTGCCCCGGGCAGGGTTCCACGGCCCCGGGCTGGCTCCCACCACCCAGGCCTCTGCTCCCACTGCCCCGGCTTGGGTTCCACGGCCCCGGCTTGGGTTCCACAGCCCCGGGGACAGTTCCCGCCTCCCACCACCCAGGCCTCTGCTCCCACTGCCCCAGCTTGGGTTCCACGGCCCCGGGCTGGCTCCCACCACCCAGGCCTCTGCTCCCACTGCCCCGGCTTGGGTTCCACCGCCCCGGGCAGGGTTCCACGGCCCCGGGGACAGCCCCCGCCTCCCACCACCCCGGCTTGGGTTCCACGG
>NW_026707357.1:0-28404 GCF_902713425.1 Acipenser ruthenus
CCTGGCACCTCCCCAGCATGCATACTGGGCCCAGCGACCCAGCACGGGGTCCCAGCAGCTCGCCAAATGGTCCCTGGCGCCTCCTAAGTGCGCGCACGGGCCACAGCAACCCCGCGCGGGGTCCCACCTGCTCACCAAATGGTCCCTGGCACCTCCCCAGCGTGTGCACAGGGTCCAGCAACCACGCGCAGGGTCCCACCTGCTCACCAAATGGTCCCTTGCACCTCCCCAGCACGCACACGGGCCCCTGCGACCCCGTGCATGGACAAAGCGGCTCGAGAAATGGTCCCTTGCACCTACCCAGCGCACACACAGGGCCCAGCCATCACGCGCTGGGTACAAGCGGCTCGCAAATGTTCCCATTCACAACCCAAGCTCGCGCACGGGCACCAGCGACTTCAGTCAGGGTCCCAGCGGTTAGCCAAATGGTCCCTGGCAACTCCCCAGCGCCCGGACGGACACTAGCAACCCCGTGCGGGGTCCCAGCTAGTCGCCAAATGGATCCTGGCACCTCCCCAGCATGCATACTGGGCCCAGCGACCCAGCACGGGGTCCCAGCAGCTCGCCAAATGGTCCCTGGCGCCTCCTAAGTGCGCGCACGGGCCCCAGCAACCCCGCACGGGTTCCCACTTGCTCGCCAAATCGTCCCTGACACCTCCCCAGCACGCACACGGGCCCCAGCGACCCCATGCAGGGTCCCAGCGGTTCGCCAAATGGTCCCTTGCATCTCCCCAACATGTGCACAGGGTCCAGCAACCAAGCGCGGCGTCCCACCTGTTCACCAAATGGTCCCTGGCACCTCCCCAGCACACAAACGGGCCCCAGCGACCCCGTGCATAGACAAAGCGGCTCGAGAAATGGTCCCTGGCACCTACCCAGCGCACACACAGGGCCCAGCAACCACGCGCTGGGTACCAGCGGCTCACAAATGTTCCCTGGCACAACCCCAGCTCGCACACGGACACCAGCAACTACCCAGCACGTGCACTTGGCCCAGCAACCCCGCCCGGGGTCCCAACGGCTCACCAAATGTTCCCTGGCACGTCCCACCGCATGCACAGATCCCAGCAACCACGCGCGGGGTAACAGCGGCTTGCAAATGATCCCTGGCACCTCCCCAGCGACCCCGCACGGGGTCCCTGCTGCTCGCAAATGGTCCCAGGCACCTCCCCAGTGCGCGCACTGGACCCAACGACATTGAGTGTGATCCCAGCTGCTCGCCAAATGCTCTCTGCCACTACCCCAGCACACGCACGGGTCCCAGCGGCTCACCAAATGGTCCCTGGCACCTACCCAGCGCGCGCACAGGGCCCAGCAACATTCACGGGGTCCCAGTTGCTCGCCATATGGTCCCTGGTACCTCCCCAGTGCGAGCACGGTCCCCAGTGACTTCGCGCTGGTTCCCAGCAGCTCGACAAATGGTCCCTGGCACCTCGCCGGTGCACGCACTGGACCCAGCGACCCTGAGTGGGGTCCCAGCTGCTCTCCAAATGGTCTCTGGCACCTCCCCAGCACAAACACGTGTCCAAGCGACCCGTGCGGGGTCCCAGCGGCTCACCAAATGGTCCCTGGCACCTACCCAGTGCGCGCACAGGACCCAGCAACCATACGCGGGGTCCCAGCGACTCGCTAAACTGTGCCTGGCACCTCCCCAGCGCATGCATGGGCCCCAACTACTCCGTGCGGGGTCCCAGGGGCTTCCCAAATGATCCCTGGCACATCCCCAGCACGCTCACGGGCCCCAGCGACCGCGCACGGGGTCCCAGAGGATTGCCAAATGGTTCCTGGAACATCCCAAGTGCACGCACGGGCCCCAGTGACATCGCCCGAGGTCCTAGCGGCTCACAAATGACTTCGATCAGGGTCCCAGTGGCTTGCCAAATGGTCCCTGGCCCCTCCCAAGCGCACGCACATGGTCCAGCGACCCCGCACGGGGTCCCAGCAGCTCTCCAAATGGTCCCTGGCACCTCCCCAACGCACGCACAGGGCCCAGCGATCATGTGTGGGGTCTCAGCGGCTCGCCAAATGATCCATGGCACCTACCCACTAGGCGCACGGGCCCCAGAGACCCCGCGCAGGGTCCGATTGGCAGACCAGATGGTACCTGGCAACTCCGCCGGAATGCGCACGGGCCCCAGTTACTTCAAACGGGGACCTAGCAGCTCGCAAATGGTCCCTGGCTCATCCCCAGCGTGCGCACGGGCCCCAGCGACTTTGTGCGGGGTCCCAGCGGCTTCCCAAATGGTCCCTGCACCTCCCCAGCACGCGCACAGGCTCCAGCGACTTCGCACGTGGTCCAAGTGGCTTGCCAAACTGTCCCTGGCACCTCACCAGCACGTGAAGGGCCCCCAGAAAACATCGCGTGGTGTCCCAACGGCACGCCAGATGCTCCCTGTCACCTCACCAGCGCACGCACGGGCCCCAGCGGAACCGCGTGGAGTCCCAGCGGCTTGCCAAAAGGTCCCTGACAACTCCCCAGCATGCGCACGGGGCGACCCCGTGCGATGTCCAAGCGTAACAGCAAATGGTTCCTGGCAACTCCCCAGCATGCGCAGGGGCTCCAGTGACCTCGCGTGTAGTCCCAGAGGCTCGCCAAATGGTCCCTGGCACGGTGTCCAAGTGGTTTACAAAATGGTCACTGGCACATCCCCCGTGCGCGGACGGGCAACAGCGACATCGCACGGGGTCCAAGCGGCTCACAAATGGTCCCTGGCCTATCCCCAGCACGCACACGGGCCCCAGAGACCCCGTGCGGGGTCCGAGCGGCTCGCCAAATGGTCCCTGGCACCTCCCCAGTGCGCACACGAACACCAGCAACTCCGCGCATGGTCCAAGCAGCTTGCCAAACTATCCCTGGCACCTCCCCAGCATGTACACGGGTCCCAGAGACCCCGCGTCAGGTCTGATTGGCTGGCCAGGTTCTCCCTGGCACATCCCCAACAGGCGCACAGGCCCCAGCGACTTCGCGCGGGGTCCCAGCGGCTTCCCAAAAGATCCCTGGCCCCTTCCCAGTGCCTGCACAGGGCCCAGTGACCCCGCGCGGGGTACCAGAGGCTCGTGAAATGATCCCTGGCGCCTTCCCAGCACGCACATGGCCCCAGATACCCCACACGAGGTCTGATTGGATGGCCAGACTGTCCCTGGGACCTCCCCAGCATGCGCACGGTCCCAGAAGCTTGCAAATGGTCCATGGCACATCCCCAACACGCGCACAGGCCCCAGCGACTGCGCACGGGGTGCCAGAGGATTGCCAAATGGTTCCTGGAACATCCCAAGTGCACGCACGGGCCCCAGTGACATCGCCCGAGGTCCTGGCGGCTCATAAATGACTTCGATCAGGGTCCCAGTGGCTTGCCAAATGGTCCCTGGCCACTCCCAAGCGCGCGCACATGGTCCAGCGATCCCGCACGGGGTCCCAGCAGCTCTCCAAATGGTCCCTGGCACCTCCCCAACGCACGCACAGGGCCCAGCGATCTTGTGTGGGGTCTCAGCGGCTCGCCAAATGATCCATGGCACCTCCCCACTAGGCGCACGGGCCCCAGAGACCCCGTGCAGGGTCCGATTGGCTGACCAGATGCTACCTGGCAACTCCGCCGGAATGCGCACGGGCCCCAGTTACTTCAAACGGGGACCTAGCAGCTCGCAAATGGTCCCTGGCACATCCCCAGCGCGCGGACGGGCCACAGCGACATCGCGCAGGGTCCCAGCGGCTCGCAAATGGTCCCTGGCCCCTCCCCAGTGCGCACACAAACACCAGCAACTTCGTGCGTGGTCCAAGTGGCTTGCCAAACTGTCGCTGGCACCTCCCCAGCACGTACACGGGTCCCAGAGACCAAGCGTGGGTTCCCAGAGGCTCGAAAAATGATCCCTGGCACATCCCCAACACGCGCACAGGCCCCAGCGACTTCACGTGAGGTCCCAGCGGCTTCCCAAATGATCTCTGGCACATCCCCAGCACGCTCACGGGCCCCAGCGACAGCTCACGGGGTCCCAGAGGATTGCCAAATGGTTCCTGGAACATCCCAAGTGCGCGCACGGGCCCCAGTGACATCGTCCGAGGTCCTGGCGGCTCACAAATGGTCCCTGGTACATCCCCAGCGCGCGCACAAGCCCCAATGACTTCGATCAGGGTCCCAGCGACTTGCCAAATGGTCCCTGGCCCCTCCCCAGTGCGCGCACAGGGCCCAGTGACTCAGCGCGGGGTCCCACCGGCTCTCCAAATGGTCCCTGGCACCTCCCCAGCGCGCGCACAGGGCCCAGCGACCCTGTGCGGGGTCTCAGCAGCTCGCCAAATGATCCCTGGCACCTCCTCACTAAGCGCACGGGCCCCAGAGACCCCGCGCAGAGTCCGATTGGCTGACCAGATGGTCCCTGGCAACTCCCCAGCACACGCACGTGCCCCAGTTACTTCAAACGGGGACCTAGCAGCTTGCATATCGTCCCTGGCCCCTCCCCAGCGCCCGCACGGAGCCCAGCGACTTCACAAAGGGTCCCAGCGGCTCGCCAAATGGTCCCTGGCACCTCCCCAGCACACACACGGGCCCCAGCGACTTCGCACGTGGTCCAAGCGGCTTGCCAAACTGTCCCTGGCACCTCACCAGCACTCAAAGGGCCCCCAGCAAACATCATGTGGTGTCCCAGCGGCACGCCAGATACTCCCTGTCACCTCACCAGCGCATGCACGGGCCCCAGCGGAACCGCGTGAAGTCCCAGCGGCTTGCCAAAAGGTCCCTGACAACTCCCCAGCGTGCGCAGGGGCTCCAGCGACCTCGTGTGTAGTCCCAGAGGCTCAACAAATGATCCCTGGCGACCTCCCCAGCATGAACACGGGGCACAGCAACTTCGTGTGGGGTCCCAGCTGCTCGACAAAAGATATTATTATTATTATTATTTATTTCTTAGCAGACGCCCTTATCCAGGGCGACTTACAATCGCAAGCAAATACAAATACATTCAAGTGTTACAATATAAATCATACAATAAGAACAAGAAATACAATAATTCAAGTGTGACAAACCACAATTCAATAATACAGCAGATAATAGTGAAAGTTACATCAGGATATGATTAAATAGTGATAGTTACATCAGGATATGATTAAGTACAAAATACTACAGATTAAACACTTGGCAGATTACAATATTCTGAGGTACATGATTAAATGCAGTAAAATAGGGGGCAGATAAGAGCAAAATAAAGCATATTTAAATGAAGGGTGATAGTGTCCCAGGATACAACAGAGGAGTTCTACAGGTGCTGTTTGAAGAGGTGAGTCTTAAGGAGGCGCCGGAATGTGGTCAGGGACTGGGCAGTCCTGACATCTGTAGGAAGGTCGTTCCACCACTGCGGAGCAAGGGTGGAGAAGGAGCGGGCTCGGGAGGCAGGGGAGCGTAGCGGAGGTAGAGCCAGTCTTCTAGTGCAGGCGGAGCGGAGAGGTCGAGTGGGGGTGTAGGGAGAGATGAGGGTCTGGAGGTAGCTGGGTGCAGTCTGATCAAGGCATCTGTAGGCTAGTACAAGAGTCTTGAACTGGATGCGAGCGGTGATCGGGAGCCAGTGGAGCGAGCGGAGTAGTGGAGTAGCGTGGGCGAAGCGAGGTAGAGAGAACACCAGGCGAGCAGCAGAGTTCTGGATGAGCTGGAGCGGACGGGTGGCGGACGCAGGGAGGCCAGCCAGGAGGGAGTTGCAGTAGTCTAGACAGGAGAGTACCAGGGCCTGGACCAGGAGCTGGGTAGCATAGTTGGTGAGGAAGGGTCGGATTCTTCGGATGTTGCTCAGGAAGAATCTGCAAGTGCGTGCCAGAGTGGAGATGTGCTGGGAATAAGAGAGGCAGGGGTCCAGGGTGACTCCAAGGTTCTTAGCTGAGGAAGAGGGAGAGAGTGTGGTAGATTCCAGAGGAACAGAGATAGAGAGATCAGAGGAGGGGGAGGAGGAGGGAAAGAAAAGGAGGTCAGATTTAGAGAGGTTGAGTTTGAGGTGATGCGAGTGCATCCAGGAGGAAATAGCAGACAGACAGGTAGAGATACGGGAGGAGATGGTGGAGTCAGAGGTGGGGAAGGAGAGGAAAATCTGAGCATCATCAGCATAGAAATGGTATGAGAAACCATAGGATGCGATGAGGGGGCCCAGGGAGCGGGTGTAGAGAGAGAACAGGAGAGGACCCAAGACTGACCCTTGGGGGACTCCAGTTAAGAGAGGGTGAGGTGTGGAGGTTGCTCCACGCCAGGTTACCTGGTAAGTGCGGTTGGAGAGGTAGGAGGAGAACCAGGCCAGAGCAGTGCCAGAGATCCCCAGGTCAGCAAGAGATGATAGTAGAATAGAGTGATCAACAGTGTCAAAGGCAGCAGAGAGGTCGAGGAGAATTAGGACAGAGGAGAGAGAGGCAGCTCGGGCACACTTAAGTGAGTGGGTGACAGACAGAAGGGCGGTTTCAGTGGAGTGAGCAGAGCGGAAGCCAGATTGGAGAGGGTCAAGCAGAGAGTGGTTGGACAGGAAAGCAGAGAGCTGGCGGTGTACAGTCCGCTCGAGGGTTTTGGAGAGGAAGGGTAGGAGGGAGACAGGACGGTAGCTCTGGAGGGAGGTGGGGTCGAGGGTAGGTTTTTTGAGGAGGGGAGTGATAGAGGCTTTTTTGAAGGCAGAGGGGAAGATGCCAGAAAGTAGAGAGGTGTTGAGGAGGGAGGAGATGAAGGGGAGTAGAGCAGGAGCAGCAGCTTGAAAGAGGTGAGTGGGGAGGGGGTCCAAGGCACACGTGGTGGGTTTGTGACCCTGGAGCAGGGAGGAGAGGTCAGAGTCTGAGAGGGGCAAGAAGGCGGAGAGGGAGGGCGAGTTAGTAGGGGATGTAGTGGGTGTAGGGGTTGGAGCAGGAGGGGGTGCGGGGGAGGGAGAGGTGTTAAAGAGTTTGCGGATATCTGAGATTTTAGAAGAGAAGAAGGAGGCAAAGTCGTCAGGGGAGATAGAGGAGGGAGGAGGAGGGGGGGGAGGGTTTAGGAGGGAGGAGAAGGTAGAGAATAGTTTACGTGGGTTGTTAGTGGAGGCTTGGATTACAGATTGGAAATAAGCACATTTAGCAGAGGAGAGAGTAGAGGAGAAGGAGGAGAGAAGAGTGCGGTAAAGGTCTAGGGCAGCAGGGAGTTTGGTTCTCTTCCATTTCTTTTCAGCAGATCGCAGTGTGATTCTTGCCGAGCGGAGCACAGAGGAGAGCCAGGGATGGGGAGGGGAGGGGCGAGCAGGTCGGGAGGTGAGGGGACAGAGGGAGTCGAGGGAGGAGGTGAGTGAGGAGAAGAGGGTGGAGGTAGCAGAGTCTACGGAGAGTTGTGAAAAGGAGTCGATAGGAGGGAGGTGAGAGAGAGCAGTGGAGGCAAGGACAGAGGGGGAGAGAGAGCGGAGGTTACGGCGAGAGGTGACAGTGGGGGTAGGAGGAGCAGGGAGAGGGGGGAGAGACAGAGAAAAAGAGATGAAATAGTGATCAGAGAGGTCCAGGGGGGTGACAGAGAGGTTGGAGGGGCAGCAGGCCCTGGAGAAGGTGAGGTCCAGTTGACGGCCAGCTTTGTGGGTAGGAGGGGACGGAGAGAGACAGAAGTCGAAGGAGTGAAGGAGAGGGAGGAATCCAGCAGAGTGGCTGGGGTTGGAGAGATGGATGTTGAAGTCACCCAACAGGACAGTCGGGGTAGACAGAGAGGGGAGGGAGGAGAGTAGATAGTCGAGTTCATCCAGAAAGTGAGTGAGAGGCCCAGGGGGGCGGTACAGAACAATGAGCAGGAGTTGACAGGGAGAGGTTAGTTGGACTGCATGAAATTCAAAGGTAGTGACAGAGAGGGAGGTGAGATCGGAGGGGACAGAAAAGAGTAAGGAGGGAGAGAGGAGAAGACCCGTCCCACCTCCCCGTCCGGTGAGATGCGGGGTATGGGACAGGACGTAGAGAGAGGACAGGGCAGCAGGAGTAACAGTGTTATCAGGGGACAGCCAGGTTTCAGTGAGAGCAAGGAAATCGAGCGAGAGGTGGGAGGCAAAGGCAGAGATGAAATCAGCTTTGTTAGCAGAAGAGTGACAGTTCCAGAGTGCACCAGAGAGTGTGCGGGAGGGGGGGAGAGGCAGAGAAATGAGGTTAGAGGGGTTGGAGGAGCAACAGCGGAGGGAGGGCAGAGGACGAGGACGGGAGGACAGAACAGGGATGTGAGAGACAGTCATAGCAGGACAAGCAAGACAAAAGGCACAGTAGGAGCAGTGGGGTGGAGGATACAGACCTGACTAGTAGATGGCTTCTTCCAGAGCGCTGGTAGGTTCGGATCTAGTCGAACAGCGTCTCAGCGCAGGCCTCCCCTCGCTGGACTCCCACAGCTAGACTCCCGGCTCTTTTGTTGAGGCTCTTCTGTTGGCTGGCGCTTCGTGCTGGCGCTAAAATAAGCTGCTTGAATAAATGTTGTTACCCCTGCTTGGCAAAAGAACCAACTAAACTGTGTGGAAACCAATCAAATAGCAAAATCAACTGCTAATCAATTTAGCCACTCACCTGGTACTAATCACACACAAACTCAGCCAATTCAAACACCACCTTACAATGTCACCAAATGTAGTAGTTACAATTACAAAAAGCAGGAACTTATCTATCTGCCTCTCTCCCTGTAGACTGAACTAATTACCAGATGCCCACTCTTAAATAACTCCCTTCACTTAGCAAGGGAACTAGCTGCTAACTGCTCTGGAGACAATAGTTTCACACACTTTGATGGGATCACACAACTGCAGGAGCTGTGTGGAGACCAATTCAAATGCAAACTGCTCTAATCAAGTTAACCCACCCTGATTCAAATTTACAAATTACAAATTAAGTACTCAAAATAAGCACACTGCCTGGGATAAAATCACACACTCCTCCCCAATTAGAAACACCAGATAATGATACTATATAGTTAATGGAAAAATTACTAGGAGCAGGATCAAATACCTATCTTGCTTCAGATGCTGGTTACCTGGTTACCTGGTTACCTGTTTACCTGTAGACTCCCACAGCTAGACTCCCGGCTCTTTTGTTGAGGCTCTTCTGTTGGCTGGCGCTTCGTGCTGGCGCTAAAATAAGCTGCTTGAATAAATGTTGTTACCCCTGGCACCTCCCCAGCATGCACACGGGCCCCGGAGACCACGCACTGGGTCCCAGCGGCTCGCCAGATGATCCCTGGCACCTCCCCAGCACACACACTTGCCCCCAGCAACTTCGCATGGGGTTCCAGCGGCTCGCCAAATGGTCCCTGGCACATGCCCAGCGCACGCATGGGCCCCAGCGACATTATGCAGGGTCCGAGCGGCTTGCAAATGGTCCCTGGCACCTCACCAGCACGCGCAGGAGCCCCAGCAACATCACGTGGTGTCACAGCAGCATGCCAATTGATTCCTGACACCTCCACAGCACGCGCACAGGCCCCAGCAACTTCAAGCAGGGTCCTATCGGCTCGCAAATGGTCCCTAGCACATCCCCAGCACACGCACGGGCCTCAGCGACTTCGTGCGGGGTCCCAGCGGCTTCCCAAACTATCCCTGGCACCTCTCCAGCACATGCAGGGGCCCCAGCAACATTGCGTGTTCTCCCAGCAGCTCGCCAAATGGTCCCTGGCACATCCGAAGTGTGCGCACAGGCACTAGCGACATCGCGTGGGGTCCCATTGGCTCGCCAAATGGTCCCTGGAACATCCCCAGCGTCCGCACAGGCCCCAGTGACTTCACGCGGGGTCCCAGCAGCTCGTAAATGGGCCCTGGCACATCCCCAGCGCGCGCACGGATCTCAGAGACCAGGTTTTGAGTCCCAGCGGATCGCCAAGTGGTCCCTGGCACATCCGAAGTGCGCGCACAGGCACCAGCGACATTGTCAAGTGGTCCCTGGCACCTCACCAACACGGGCACGCACCCCAGCAAACCCGCGTAAACCCGCACATGCACAAACCCCAGCGCGTGCTCCAAGCGGCTTCCCAAACTTTACCTGGCACCTCACTAGAACGCACAGGGGCCCCAGTGACAACACGTGGTGTCACAGCAGCACGCCAATTGATTCCTGACACCTCCACAGCACGCGCACAGGCCCCAGCAACTTCAAGCAGGGTCCTATCGGCTCGCAAATGGTCCCTAGCACATCCCCAGCGCACGCACGGGCCTCAGCGACTTCGTGCGGGGTCCCAGCGGCTTCCCAAATGGTCCCTGGCCCCTCCCCAGTGCGCGCACGGGGCCCAGCGACTTCGCACGGGGTCCCAGCGGCTCGCCAAATGGTCCCTGGCACCTCCCCAGTGCGCGCATGAACCCCAGCGACTTCGCGCGCGGTCCAAGCGGCTTGCCAAACTATCCCTGGCACCTCTCCAGCACACGCAGGGGCCCCAGCAACATCGCGTGGTGTCCCAGCAGCTCGCCAAATGGTCCCAGGCACATCCGAAGTGCGCGCACAGGCACCAGCGACATCGCGCGGGGTCCCAGCGGCTCGCAAATGGTCCCTGGCACATCCCCAGCACGTGCACGAGCCACAGAGACCGCGCGCTAGGTCCCAGCGGCTTGCAAATGGTACCTGGCACATCCCCAGCGCACGCACAGTCCACAGCGACTTCGCGCAGGGTCCAAGCGGCTCGCCAAATGATCCCTGGCACCTCCCCAGCACACACACGTGCCCCAGAGACCCCGCGCAGGGTCCTATTGGCTGGCCAGATTGTCCCTGGCACATCCCGAACAGGCGCACAGGCCCCAGCGACTTCGCGCGGGGTCCCAGCGGCTTCCCAAAAGGTCCCTGGCCCCTCCCCAGAGCCTGCACGGGGCCCAGCGACTTTGCGCAGGGTCCCGGATGGCTCTCCAAATGGACCCTGGCACATCCCCAGCGCACGCACAGGGCCCAGCGACCCCGCGCGGGGTACCAGAGGCTCGTGAAATGATCCCTGGCACCTCACCAGCATGCACATGGGCCCCAAATACCCCGCGCGGGGTCCGATTGGATGGCCAGATTGTCCCTGGGACCTCCCCAGCACGCGCACGGTCCCAGCGACTTCGGGGTCCCATCGGCTTACAAATGGTCCCTGGCACATCCCCAACACGCGCACAGGCCCCAGTGACTTCGTGCGGGGTTCCAGCGGCTTCCCAAATGATCCCTGGCACATCCCCTGCACGCTCACGGGCCCCAGCGACTGCGCACGGGGTCCCAGAGGATTGCCAAATGGTTCCTGGAACATCCTAAGCGCGCACACATGGTCCAGCGACCCCGCACGGGGTCCCAGCAGCTCTCCAAATGGTCCCTGGCACCTCCCCAACGCACGCACAGGGCCCAGCGATGTTGTGCGGGGTCTCAGCGGCTCGCCAAATGATCCATGGCACCTCCCCACTAGGCGCACGGGCCCCAGAGACCCCGCGCAGGGTCCGATTGGCAGACCAGATGGTACCTGGCAACTCCGCCGGAATGCGCACGGGCCCCAGTTACTTCAAACGGGGACCTAGCAGCTCGCAAATGGTACCTGGCACATCCCCAGCGTGCGCACGGGCCCCAGCGACTTTGTGCGGGGTCCCAGCGGCTTCCCAAATGGTGCCTGGCCCCTCCCCAGCGAGCGCACGGAGCCTAGCGACTTCACGAGGGGTCCCAGCGGCTCGCCACATGGTCCCTAGCAACTCCCCAGCACGCGCACGGGCTCCAGCGACTTCGCGTGGTGTCCCAGCAGCTCGCCAAATGGTCCCAGGCACATCCGAAGTGCGCGCACAGGCACCAGCGACATCGCGCGGGGTCCCAGCGGCTCGCCAAATGGTCCCTGGCACCTCCGCAGCGTGCGTACGGGGCCCAGTGACTTCGCGCGTGGTCCGATTGGCTGGCCAGATGGTCCCTGGCACCTCCAGGCGACCAGGCATGGAGTACCAGCGACCTGTCTGAAGGTCCCTGACACATCACCATCGTGCGCACGGGGCCTAGCGACCCTGCGCGTGGTCCAGGCGGCTTGCCAAACTGTCCCTGGCACCCCCCCCAGCAAGGCAGGGGCTCCAGCGACCTTGCGCGTCGTCCAGGCTGTGAAGTACTTTGATCCTTTCAGCCGGAGACTGTGCTGTTCTTTCCAACAGGTGTCTGTCACTTTAATTACACACGATACAAGGGTAGTGCTCTTTAAACGCCGAGGCGTACGTTTATTTAGCAAACTGGTATTTCAAACAAAACAAAAACACAAAACAAAACCTAGCCCTTCTTCAGGTGCTAACTAAACTGATTAACAGTAGTGCTAACTAATGCAAGGCAGGGTAAGCCTGTTCCCCTGTTTAAACTAATTCCAAGAATCACCTAAGCCAAATCACCGTCCAGAACTTCGTTGTCAAAAATACCCGTACCTTTGTTTCATTAACAGAAAATCTTTTGTTCAACACGCTTTTTCACTCTTCAGTCTTTTACCTTTCACCACTTCAACCCTTCTCCCTGAACACACAAACTGAAAACCCTTTTTAACCCCGACCTGATCACTTCCATCTGATCAGCATTTGCCCATTAATTATACAATTAACCACTTGTTACATTTGTTTCAACAAAGTGTGTGGCTACCCCCCCATGGTCCTAAAGCCTCCAAATTACCGTTTGGTACATACACATCATCACAAGGCGAATTGTCAAACTGTCCCTGGCACCTCACCAGCACGCGCAGGGGCCCCAGCGACATCGCGTGGTATCCCAGCGGCTCGGCAAATGGTCCTTGGCACCTCCCCAGCGAGCGCACAGAGCCCAGCAACCACACGCGGGGTCCTACTAGCTCACAAAGGGTCCCTGGCACCTCCCCAGCACGCGCACGGGTCCCAGCGACTTCGCACGTGGTCCAAGCGGCTTGCCAAATGGTCCCTGGCCCCTCCCAAGCGCGCGAACGGGAACCAGCGACCCCACGTGGGGTCCCAGAGGCTCACCAAATGGTCCCTTGCACCTCCCCAGCGCGTGCACAGGGCCCAGCGACCCTGCGTGGAGTCCCACCAGCTCGCCAAAAGGTCCCTGGCACCTCCGCAGCGTGCGTACTGGGCCCAGTGACTCCGCGCATGGTCCGATTGGCTGGCCAGATGGTCCCTGGCACCTCCAGGCGACCAGGCGTGGAGTACCAGCGGCCTGCCTAAAGGTCCCTGACACCTCACCATCGTGCGCACGGGGCCTAGCGACCCTGCACGTGGTCCAGGCGGCTTGCCAAACTGTCCCTGGCACCTCCCCAGCAAGGCAGGGGCTCCAGCGACCTTGCGCGTCGTCCAGGCGAATTGCCAAACTGTCCCTGGTACCTCACCAGAACATGCAGGGGCCCCAGCGACATCGTGTGGTATGCCAGCGGCTCGCCAAATGCTCCCTGGCACCTCCCCAGCGGGCGCAGGTGATCCAGCTACCTCGCGCAACGTCCCAGCGGCTCATTGAATAGTCCCTGTCACCTCACCAGCACACGCAAAGGCCCCAGCGACCCCGTGCGGTGTCCCAGCGGCTCGCCAAATGGTCCCGGCTCCTACCCAGCACGCACACAGAGTCCAGCAACCACGCGCGGGGTCCTAGCAGCTCGCAAATGGTCCCTGGCACCTCCCCAGCACATGCACGGGCTCCAGCGACTTCAAGCGGTGTCCTAGCGGCTTGCAAATGGTCCCTGGCACATCCCAAGCGCTCACAAGGGCCCCAGCGACTTTCCGTGGGGTTCCAGCGGCTTCCCAAATGGTCCCTGGCCCATCCCAAGCGTGCACACGGGGCCCAGCGACTGCGCAGGGGTTCCCAGAGCCTCGCCAAATGGTCCCTGGCACATTCACAGCAGGTGCACGAGCCACAGTGACTTCGATCGGGGTCCCAGCGGCTTGCCAAATGGTCCCTGGCCCCTCCCAAGCGCGCGAACGGGAACCAGCGACCCCACGTGGGGTCCCAGAGGCTCACCAAATGGTCCCTTGCACCTCCCCAGCGCGTGCACAGGGCCCAGCGACCCTGCGTGGAGTCCCACCAGCTCGCCAAAAGGTCCCTAGCACCTCCGCAGCGTGCGTACCGGGCCCAGTGACTCCGCGCATGGTCCAATTAGCTGGCCAGATGGTCCCTGGCACCTCCAGGCGACCAGGCATGGAGTACCAGCGGCCTGTCTGAAGGTCCCTGACACCTCACCATCATGCGCACGGGGCCTAGCGACCCTGCGCGTGGTCCAGGCGGCTTGCCAAACTGTCCCTGGCACCTCCCCAGCAATGCAGAGGCTCCAGCGACCTCGCGCCGGGTCCCAGCCACTCGCCAAATGGTCCCTGGCACCTCCTCAGAGTGCGTATGGTGCTCAGCGACCCCGCGCGGGGTTCGATTGGCTTGCTAAACTGTCCTTGGCACCTCCCAAGCGATTGCACAGGCCCCTGTGACCTCGTGCCGGGTCCCAGCCGCTCGCCACATGGTCCCTGACTCCTTCCCAGCAAGCGCACAGAGCCCAGCAACCACGCGCAGGGTCCCAGCAGATCACAAATGGTGCCTGGCACATCCCCAGCGCGCGCACGGACCCCAGCGACCAGGCGTGGAGTCCCAGCGGCCTGCCTAAAGGTCCCTGACACCTCACCAGTGTGCGCACGGGGCCTGGTGAACCCACGCATGCTCCAGGTGGCTTGCCACACTGTCCCTGGCACTTCACCAGCACACGCAGGGGCCCCAGCAACATCCCGTGAAGTCCCAGTGGCTCGCCAAATGGTCCCTGGCACCTCCCCAGCAAGGCAGAGGCTCCAGCGACCACACGCATGGTCCAGACAGCTTGACAAACTATCCCTGGCTCCTCACCAGCACGCGCAGGGGCCCCAGCGAAATCGCGTGGTATCCCAGCGGCTCGCCAAATGGTCCCTGGCTCATACCAAGCACGCACACAGAGCCCAGCAACCACGCGCGGGGTCCTACTAGCTCACTAATGGTCCCTGGCAACTCCCCAGCATGCGCACTGGTCCCAGCGACTTCGTGTGGGGTTCCAGCGGCTCGCCAAATGGTCCCTGGCACCTCCCAAGCGATCGCACGGGCCCCAGTGAAGTCGCGCCGGGTCCCAGCCGCTCGTCGAATACTCCCTGGCACCTCATCAGCACGCGCACGGGCCCCAGCGACCCCATGCAGGGTTCCAGCGGCTCGCCAAATGGTCCCTGGCGCCTACCCAGCACGCACACAGAGCCCAGCAACCACGCGCGGGGTCCTAGCAGCTCGCAAATGGTCCCTGGCACCTCCCCAGCACGAGTACGGGCCCCTGCGACTTCAAGCAGTGTCCTAGTGGCTCGCAAATAGTCCCTGGCACATCCCCAGCACGCACACTGATCCCAGAGACCCCTCGTGTGGTCCCAGAGGCTCGCCAAATGCTCCCTGGCACATATCCAGCGCGCGCATGGGCCCCTGCGACTTCGCGTGGGGTCCCAGAGCCTCGCCAAATGGTCCCTGGCACATTCACGGCACACGCACAGGCCACAGTGACTTCGATCGGGGTCCCAGCGGCTTGCCAAATGTTCCCTGGCCCATCCCCAGCGCGTGAACAGGGCCCATAGACCCCACGTGGGGTCCCAGAGGCTCAACAAATGGTCCCTGACACCTCACCATCGTGCGCACGGGGCCTAGCGACCCTGAGCGTGGTCCAGACGGCTTGCAAAACTGTCCCTGGCACCTCCCCAGCAATGCAGAGGCTCCAGCGACCTCGCGCCGGGTCCCAGCCGCTCGCCAAATGGTCCCTGGCACCTCCTCAGAGTGCGTATGGTGCCCAGCGACCCCGCGCGGGGTCCGATTGGCTTACTAAACTGTCCCTGGCACCTCCCAAGCGATCGCACAGGCCCCTGTGACCTCGTGCCGGGTCCCAGCCGCTCGCCACATGGTCCCTGACTCCTTCCCAGCAAGCGCACAGAGCCCCGCCACCACGCGCAGGGTCCCAGCGGATCACAAATGGTGCCTGGCACATCCCCAGCACTCGCACGGGCCCCAGTGAATTCACACGAGGTCACAGCAACTCGCAAATTGTCCCTGGCACATCCCCAGCGCGCGCACGGACCCCAGCGACCAGGCGTGGAGTCCCAGCGGCCTGCCTAAAGGTCCCTTTTACCCCGAGCGACTTCGCGTGGGGTTCCAGCGGCCCGCCAAATGGTTCCTGACACCTCCCCAGCAATCGCACGAGCCCCAATGACCTCTTGCAGGGTCCGAGCGGCTCGCCAAGGTCCCTCGCACCTCCCCAGCACACGAATGGAGCCCAGCCACCCCGAGCAGGGTCACGACGGCTCATCAAATGATCCCTGGCACCTCCCCAGCGTGTGCACGGGGCCCAGAGACCCCCCGCGGGGACAGAGCGGCTCGCAAAATGGTCCCTGGCACCACCCCAGCACACGCACGGGCCCCAGCGACTTCGTGTTGTGTTCCAGCGGCCCACCAAACGGTCCCTGACATCTCCCCAGCGATCGCACAAGCCCCAGCTCGCAAATGGTCCCTGGAACATCCCCAGCACGTGCCCGGGCCCAGCAACTTTGCATTGGGCCCAGGCGGCTCGCCAAATGTTCCCTAGCACCTCCCCAGCGCGCGCCCTGGTCCCAGGGACTTCACGCGGGGTCCCAGCTGCTCGCCAAATGATCCCTTGCAACTCCCCAGCGAGTGCACGGGGCCCAGCGACCCCGTGCGGGGTCCCAGCGGCTCGCCAAGGTCCCTCGCACCTCCCCAGCACACGAATGGAGCCCAGCCACCCCGAGCAGGGTCACGACGGCTCATCAAATGGTCCCTGGCACCTCACCAGCATGCGCACGGGGCCCATCGACCAGGCGCGGGATGCCAGCGGCTCGTCACACGGGCCCCAGAGACCCCGTACGGGGCAAGAGCGGATTGCGAAATGGTCCCTGGAACCTACCAAGCACACGCTCAGGCCCCAGCGACTTCGCGTGGGGTTCCAGCGGCCCGCTAAATGGTCCCTGGAACATCCCCAGCAGGCACACGGGCCCCAGCGACATCGCGTGTGGCCCCAACTGCTCGCAAATGGTCCCTGACACCTCCACAGCTTGCGCACGAGCCCCAGCGACCTCGCGCAGGGTCCCAGAGGCTCGCCAAATGGTCCCTGGAACATCCCCAGCAGGCACACGGGCCCCAGCGACATCGCGTGTGGTCCCAACTGCTTGCAAATGGTCCCTGACACCTCCACAGCTCGCGCACGGTGCCCAGGGACCCAGCGCAGGGTGCCAGCAGCTCGCCAGCAGCTCGCCAAAAGAACCCTAGCACCTCCCAAGCACGCGCACGGGCCCCAGCGACCCAGCGCAGGGTGCCAGCATCTAAATGATCCCTGGCACCTACCCAGTGTGTGCACGGGGCCCAGAGACCCCCCGCGGGGACAGAGCGGCTCGCAAAATGGTCCCTGGCACCACCCCAGCGACTTCGTGTTGTGTTCCAGCGGCCCACCAAACGGTCCCTGACATCTCCCCAGCGGTCGCACAAGCCCCAGCTCGCAAATGGTCCCTGGAACGTCCCCAGCACGTGCACGGGCCCAGCGACTTTGCATTGGGCCCAGGCGGCTCGCCAAATGTTCCCTAGCACCTCCCCAGCACGCGCACAGGCCCCAGAGACTTCGCGCGGGATCCCAGCGGCTTCCCAAATGGTCCTTTGCTCCTCCCTAGCACGCACACGGGCCCCAGCGACTTCGCGTGGGGTTCCAGTGGCCCGCCAAACAGTCCCTGACACCTCCCCAGCGATTGCACGAGCCCCACCGACCTCGCGCACGGTCCCAGAGGTTCGCCAAATGATCTGTGGCACATCCCCAGCACGCATAGGGGCCCCAGCGACAGCGCAGTGTGTCCCAAAAGCTAGCAAATGGTCCCTGGCACATCCTCAGCACACGCTCGGGGTAAAAGCGGCTTGCCAAATGGTCTCTGGCACATCCCCAGCGCACGCACGGGCCCAGCGACCCCACGAGGGGTCCCAGCGGCTCGCCAATCTGTCCCTGGCACTTCCCCAGCGCACGCACGGGGCCCAGCGACCACGCGTGGGGTCAAAGCAGCTCGCCGAATGTTCCCTGTCACCTCCCCAGCACGCGCCCCAGCGACTTCGCGTGGGGTTCCAGCGGCCCGCCAAATGGTTCCTGACACCTCCCCAGCGATCGCACGAGCCCAATGACCTCTTGCAGGGTCCCAGAGGCTCGCCAAATGGTCCCTGCTCCCTCCCCAGCGCAAGCACTGGGCCCCAGCGACATCGCGTGGGGTCCTAACTGCTCACAAATGATCCCTGGCACGTCCACAGTGCACACACGGGCCCCAGCAACTTTGCGCAGGGTCCCGGCATCTTCCCAAATGGTCCCTAGCCCTTCCCCAGCGCGCGCCCTGGTCCCAGGGACTTCACGCGGGGTCCCAGCTGCTCGCCAAATGATCCTTTGCAACTCCCCAGCGAGTGCACGGGGCCCAGCGACCCCGCGCGGGGTCCCAGCGGCTCGCCAAGGTCCCTCGCACCTCCCCAGCACACGAATGGAGCCCAGCCACCTTGAGCAGGGTCACGACAGCTCATCAAATGGTCCCTGGAACCTACCAAGCACACGCTCAGGCCCCAGCGACTTCGCGTGGGGTTCCAGCTGCCCGCTAAATGGTCCCTGACACCTCCCCAGCGATCGCACGAGCCCCAGCGACCTCGCACAGGGTCCCAGAGGCTCGCCAAATGGTCCCTGGAACATCCCCAGCAGGCACACGGGCCCCAGCGACATCGCGTGTGGTCCCAACTGCTCGCAAATGGTCCCTGACACCTCCACAGCTCACGCACGGTGCCCAGGGACCCAGCGCAGGGTGCCAGCAGCTCGCCAAAAGAACCCTGGCACCTCCCCAGCACGCGCACGGGCCCCAGCGACCCAGCGCAGGTTGCCAGCGTCTCGCCAAATGATCCCTGGCACCTCCCCAGCAAGTGCACGGGGCCCAGAGACCCCCCGCGGGGACAGAGCGGCTCGCAAAATGGTCCCTGGCACCACCCCAGCACACGCACGGGCCCCAGCGACTTCGTGTGGGGTTCCAGCGGCCCACCAAACGGTCCCTGACATCTCCCCAGCGATCGCACAAGCCCCAGCGACCTCGGGCAGGGTCCCAGAGGCTTGCCAAATGGTCCCTGGTCCCCCCCCAGTGCAAGCACGGGTCCCCAGTGACAACTCACGGGGGCCCCAACGGCTCGCAAATGGTCCGTGACACATGCCCAGCGCAGGCACGGACCCCCGCGACTTCGCGTGGGGTCAAAGTGGCTTGCCAAATGGTCCCTGGCAACACCCCAGCGCGTGCACGGGCCCCAGCGACTTCGCATGGGGTTCCAGCGGCCCACCAAACGGTCCCAGACACCCCCCAGCGATCGCACGAGCCGCAGCAACCTCACGCAAAGTCCCAGAGGGTCGCCAAATGATCCCTGGCACATCCCCAGCATGCACACGGTCCCCAGCGACATCGCGCGGTGTCCCAACAGATCGCAAATGGTCCCTGGCACATCCACAGCGCACGCACGGGCCCCAGCGACATCGCGCAGGGTCAAAGCGGCTTGCCAAATGGTCCCTGCCATCACCCCAGCGTGCGCACGGGGCCCAGCGACTTGTCAAATGGTCCCTGGCACCTCCCCAGCACGCACACGGGCCCCAGCGACTTCATGTGGGGTTTCCAGCGGCTCGCCAAACTGTCCCTTGCACTTCCCCGTTCGCCGTTCAAAACTGCATTTTAACATTTATATGCGCAAAATGATACCAAAAATTAATGGCCTGCGCAATCCTGAACACAGCAGCGCATGCGCCGCAACTCGGCTAAAACTACACAGCTGCGCATGCACAGAAACTCGGCTAAAACTACCCAGCTGTGCATGCGTATGCGTTCGCCATTCAAAACTGCATTTTACCTTTCATATGCGCAAAACGTCACCAAATATGAAAGGTCTGCGCAGTCCTGAACGCAGCTGCACATGCGCAGCATCTCGGTTAAGACTACGCAGCTGCGTATGCGCAGCACCTCTGCTAAAACTACGCAGCTGCGCATGCGCAGAAACTTGGCTAAAACTACCCAGCTGCGCATGCGTACGCTTTCGCCTTTCAAAACTGCATTTTACCATATATATGCGCAAAACGTCACCAAATATGAAAGGCCTGTCCTGAACGCAGCTGCGCAATTCGGCTAAAACTAAAGAGCTGTGCATGTGCAGCACCTCGGCTAAAACTACACAGCTGCGCATGTGTATGCGTTCGCCGTTCAAAACTGTATTTTAACATTTATATGCGCAAAACAATACCAAAAATGAATGGCCTGCGCAATCCTGAACGCAGCTGCGCATAAGCAGCAATTCGGCTAAAACTACGCAGCTGCGCATGTGTATGCGTTCGCTGTTCAAAACTGCATTTTACCATTCATATGCACAAAACGTCACCAAATATAAAAGGGCTGCGCAGTCCTGAACGCAGCTGCGCATGTGCTGGGGAGGTGCCAAGGACTATTTGGCGAGCCGCTTGGATCCCATGTGGGGTGGCTGGGGCTTGTGCGCGCGCTGGGGAGGTGCCAGGGACAATTGGGCGAGCCGCTAGGGCCACGCACAGGGTCGCTGGGGCCCGTGCACGCTGGGGAGGTGCCAGGGGACCATTTGGCAAGCCGATGGGACCCTGCGTGGGGTCGCTGGCCCCGTGCACGCGCTGGGTAGGGGCCAGGGACCATCTGGTGAGCCGCTGGGACTCCGAGTGGGGTCACTGGGACGCGTGCGCGTGCTGGGGAGGGGCCAGTGACCATTTGGCTAGCCGCTCTGACCCCGCACGGGGCCTCTGGGGCACATGCGCATGCTGGGGAGGTGCCAGGGAGTATTTGGCGAGCCACTGGGACGCCGTGCGATGTCGCTGTGCCCAGTTTGTTCGTTGGGGAGGTGCCAGGGACCATTTGGCGAGCCACTGGGTCCCCGCGCAAGGTCGCTGGGTCCAGGGCGCTCGCTGGGTAGGTGCCAGGGACCGTTTTTTTTGTGCCGCTGGGACCCCGAGTGTGGTTGCTATGCCACGTGCGCGTGCTGGTGAGGTCCCAGAGACCGTTTGGCGAGCCGCTGGGATCCACCGCGAAGTCGCTGTGGCCCGTGCGTGCTGGGGAGGTGCGAGGAACCATTTGGCAAGCCTCTGGGATCCCGTGGAGGGTCGCTGGGGCCCGTGCGCCCTGGGGAGACGCCAGGGACCGTTTGGCGAGCCACTGGGACCCCAAGCTGGGTCGCTGGGCCCTGTGCACCCGCTGGGGAGGTTCCAGGGACCATTTGGCGAGCCGCAGAGACCCCGCGCTGGGTCGCTGGGTCGCTGGGACCCGTGCGCGTGCTGTGAAGATGCCAGTGACTGTTTGGCGTGCCTCTGGGACCCCACACGCAGTCACTGGGCCCCGTGCGTGTGCTGGAGATGGGCCAGGGACAATTTGGTGAGCCCCTGGGACCCCGAATGAAGTCGTTGTTGCCCGTCTGCGTGCTGGGGAGGTGACAGGGACCATTTGGTGAGCTGCTGGGACCCCGCGCAGTGACGCTGGGCCCGGTGTGCGTGCTGGGGAGGTGCCAGGGTCCGTTTGGAGTGCTACTGGGACCCCGTGCGGGACGCTGGGCTCTGTGTGCGTGCTGGGGCGGGGCCAGGGACCATTTGGTGAGCCATTCAGACCCCTTGCGGAGTAGCTGGGCCCTGTGCGCGTGCCGGGTAGGGGCCTGGGATCGTTTCGCATGTCGCTGGTACCCGCGAGCGGGGTCACTAGGCCCTGTGCTCATGCTGGGGAGGTGCCAGGGACCATTTGGCGATCGACTGGGACCACGTGCGGGGTCGCTGGGGCCCGTGCGCGTGCTGGGAAGGTGCCAGGGACCATTTGGCGAGCCGTTGGGACCCCGTGTGCTGTAGCTGGGGCCATTGCGCGTGCTTGGGAGTTGCAGGGAATGCTTGGCGAGCCTCAGGGATCCCGCATGGGGTCGCTGGGCCCGTGAGCGTGCTGTGGAGGCGCCAGGGACCATTTCGCGAGTCGCTGGGACCCTGCACGAAGTCACTGGGCCTTTTGCGCGCTCTGGGAAGGTGCCAGGGACCATTTGCCGAGACGCTTGCACCCCGCGCAAAGTCGCTGGGTCCCGTGCGCGCGCTGGTGAAGTGCCAGGGATCATTTGGCGAGCCTCTGGGACCCTGCGCGAGGTCGCTGGAATCCGTGTGATTGCTGGGGAGGTGCCATGGACCGTTTCGCGAGCCGCCGGGACCCCGCGTGGGGTCGCTGAGCCCAGTGCGTGTGTTGGGGAGGTGCCAGGGACCATTTGGCGAACCATTGGGATCCTGTGCGATGTCGCTGGGTCCCGTTTGCGTGCTGGGGAGGTGCCAGGGACCGTTTGGAGTGCGGCTGGACCCCACGTGGGGTCGCTGGGCCCAGTGTGTGCGCTGGGGAGGTACTAGGGATGATTTGGCGAGCCGCTGAGACCCAGTGCGAAGTCGCTGCCCAGAGCGCGCGCTGAGGAGCTGGGACCCCACACGAAGTCGTTGAGGCACATGCGTGTGCTGGAGAGGTGCCTTTAATATTTTGGCGAGCTGCTGGGACACCAAGCGGGGTCGCTGGGGCATGTGCGCGCATTGTGGAGGTGCCAAGGTACATTTGGCGAGCTGATTGGACATTGCGTGAGGTCTCTGTAGACCATGCGTTCGCTTGAGGAGGTGCCTGGGACCATTTGGCGAGCCACTGGGTCCCTGCGCGAGGTCGCTGGTGCCCCTGCACTCGCTGGGAATGTGGCAGGGACCGTTTCGCGAGCCGCTGGGAACCCGCAAGAAGTCGCTGGGGCCCGTGCTCGCGCTGGGGAGGTGCCAGGGACCCTTTCGCGAATCGATGGGACCCCGAGCGGGGACGCTGGGCCCCGTGTGCACGCTGGGGAGATGCCAAGGACCGTTTGGCGAGTCGCTGTGACCCTGCATGCGGTCGCTTCGTCCAGTGCGCTCTCTGTGGAGGTGCCAGGGACATTTTGGTGAGGCGCTGGGACCCCACGTGAAGTTGTTGAGGTACGTGCTCGTGCTGGGGAGGTGCCTTTGACATTTTGGCAAGCCGCTGGGACCCCGCAAGAAGTCACTGGGGCCCGTGCTCGCGCTGTGGAGGTGCCAGGGATATTTTGACAAGCCAGGGACCATTTGGCGAGCTGTTGGGATCCCACGTGGGGTAGCTGTGGCCCGTGCGCATGCTGGGGAGGCGCCACGGACGGTTTGGCGAGCCTTTGGGACCCCGCGTGGGGTAGCTGGTGCACGTGCGCGCGCTTGGGAGTTACCAGGGACCGTTTGGCGAGCAGCTTGGACACCGCATGGGGTCACGGGGTCGCTGGGTCCCGTGCGCGTGCTGGGGAGGCGTCAGAGACCGTTTGGCGTGCCGCTGGGAACCCACGCGGGGTCGCTAGGCCCCGTGCGCGTGCTGGGGATGTACCAGGGAACATTTGGTGAGCCACTGGGACCCAACACGAAGTCGCTAGGGCCCGTGCGTGTGCTGGGGAGGTGCCATGGACCATTTGGCGTGCAGCTGGTACCCCGTGTGGGGTAGCTGGTGTACGTGCGCGTGCTGGGGAGGTGCCAGGGATGATTTGGCGAGCATCTGGGACGCCGCACATGGTCGCTGGGTCCCGTGCGCGTTCTGGGGAGGTGCCAGGGACCGTTTGGCAAGTCGCTGGGACCCCGCCTTGGGACTCTGGGGCCCGTGCGTGCACTGGGGAGAGGCCACGGACCATTTGGCTAGCCGCAGGGGCCCTGCGCAATCTCGCTGGGACCCGTGCGCGTGCTGGGGAGGTGCCAGGGACCGTTTGGTGAGCGGCTGGGACCCCGCCCAGGGGTCCCTGGGCCCTGTGCGTGTGCTGGGAAGGTGCCAGGGACCATTTGGCGAGACGCTGGGACCCCCGCAGGGTCGCTGGGCCCCGTGCGCGTGCTGGGGAGGTGCCAGGGACCATTTAGCGAGCCGTTGGGACCCCTTGTGCTGTAGCTGGGGCCCTTGCGCATGATTGGGAGGTGCCAGGGAATGCTTGGCCAGCCTCTGGGATCCCGCGCGGGGTCGCTGGGTCCAGTGCGTGTGCTGGGGAGGTGCCAGGGACCATTTGGCGAACCATTTGGAACCCGCGTGGGGTAGCTGTGGCCCATGCTCGTACTGGGGACGTCCCAGGGACCATTTAGTGAGCCGCTGTGGCCCCAGCGTGGGTACGCTGGGCCCAGTGTGCGTGCTGGGGAGGTGCTAGGGACCATTTGGCGAGCCGCTGGGACCCCGCACAAGGTCATTGGGCCCCGTGTGCGCACTGGGGCGATGCCAGGGACCATTTCCTGAGCCGCTGGACCCCACGTGGGGTCGCTGGGCCCAGTGTGTGCGCTGGGGAGGTACTAGGGATGATTTGGCGAGCCGCTGAGACCCAGCGCGAAGTCGCTGCCCAGAGCGCGGGCTGAGGAGATGCCAGGGACCTTTTGGGGAGCCGCTGGGACTCCACGTCTGGTAGCTGGGGCCTGTGTGCAAACTGCAGGGGGTACCAGGGACTATTTGGGGGGCTGTTGGGACCCCGCGTGGGTTCGCTGGGCCCTGTGCGCACCCTGGGGAGGTGCCAGGGACCATTTCGCGAGCCGCTGGGACCCCACGCAAAGTCACTGGGCCTTTTGCGCGCTCAGGGAAGGGGCCAGGGAGCATTTGCCGAGCCGCTGGGACCCCACTTAAAGTCGCTGGGGCCCGTGCGCGTGCTGAAGAAGTGCCAGGGACCATTTGGCGAGCCTCTGGGACCCTGCGCGAGGTCACTGGGGTCCGTGCGATCGCTGGGGAGGTGCCAGGAACCGTTTTGCAAGCCGCTGGGACTCCGTGTGGGGTCACTGGGCCCAGTGCGTGCGCTGGGGAGGTACCAGGGACCATTTGGCGAATCTCTGGGACCAGGCGCGAGGTTGCTGGGCATCGTGCGCGCTGGGGAGGAGCCAGGTACCATTTGGCAAGCCGCTGGGTCCCCGTGCGAAGTCACTGGGAACCCTGCACGTGTTGGGGATGTGCCAGGGAATATTTGCTATCCAGTGGGACCCCGCGCAAAGTCTCTCGGACCCCTGCGCGAACTGGGGAGGGGCCAGGGACCATTTGGTAAGCCGCCGTGACCCCATGCGTGGTCACTGTGGCCCGTGTGCGTGCTGGGGACTTGCAAGGGACCGTTTGGCATGCCGCTGGGACCCAGCGCGTGTTCGCTGGGCTCAGTGTTCGTGCTGGTAGTGGTGCCAGAGACCGCTTGGCGTGCCTCTGGGACCCTGCACGGGGTCGTTGGGGGCGGTGCCCGTGCTGGTGAGGTGCCAGGGACCGCTTGGCGTGCTGCTGGGACCCCGTGCCGGGTCACTGGGTCCCATCCGTACGCTGGGGAAGTGCCAGGGATGGTCTTGCGAGCCGTTGGGGCTCCGCGTGGGGTCTCTGGTGCACGTGCGCGCTCTGGGGAGATGCCAGGGACCATTTGGCGAGCTGCTGGGACCCAGCGCAGGGTTGCTGGGCCATGAGAGCGCACTGTGTAGGTGCCAGGGACCATTTGGCGAGCCGCTTGGACCCCGCACGAGGTCGTGGGGGCCCATGCACGTACTCGGGAGGTACCAGGGATCATTTGGCGAACAGCTGGGACTCCGTATGGGGTCGCTGGGTCCCGTGCACGTGACGGGCCCCAGCGACTTCGTACGGGGTCCCAGCGTCTCGCCAAATGATACCAGGCCCCTCCCCAGTGCGCGCAGGGATTTCAGCAACCCTGTGCGGGGTCCCAGTGGCTTGCCAAACGGTCCCTGGCACCTCCGCAGCACGCTCACAGGACCGAACAACCCCGTACTGGATCCAGCGACCCCGTACGGCGTCCCAGCTGTTCGCCAAATGATCCCTGGCACCTCCCAAGCATGTGCATGGGCCCCAGCGACCACGCGTACTCGAGAGGCGCCAGGGATCATTTGGCGAGCAGCTGGGACGCCGTACGGGGTCGCTGGGTCCCGTCCGCGTGCTGGGGAGTTGCCAGGGACTGTTTGGTGTGCCGCTGGGAACCCGCGCGGGGTCGCTAGGCCCAGTGCGCATGCTGGTGAGTTGCCAGGGACCATTTGACGAGCAGCTGGGACCACGTGCAAAGTCACTGGGGCCCGTATGCTCGCTAGGTATGTGCCAGGGATCATTTGGCGAGCCGTTAGGACCCAGTGTGATGTAGCTGGGGCCCGTGAGCATGCTGTGGAGGTGCCAGGGACCATTTTGTGAGTTGCTGGGACCCCGCACGAAGTCACTGGGCCTTTTGCGTGCTCTGGGAAGGTGCCAGGGACCATTTGCCGAGACGCTTGGACCCCGCGCAAAGTCGCTGGGTCCCGTGCGCGTGCTGGGGAAGTGCCAGGGATCGTTTGGCGTGCCGCTGGGACCCCGCGCGAAGTCGCTGGGACCCGTGTTCGTGCTGGGGAGGTGCTAGGGACCGTTTGAAGTGCCGCTGGGACCCTGTACGGGGTCACTGAGCTCCGTGCGCGTGCTGGGAAGTTGCCAGGTATCATTTGGCGAGCCGCTGGAACCCCGCGCGGGGTCGCTGGGCCCAGTGCGTGTGTTGGGGAGGTGCCAGGGACCATTTGGCGAGCCGTTGGGACCCCATGTGCTGTAGCTGGTGCCCGTGCGCGTGCTGGGGTGGTGCCAGGGAATGCTTGGCGAGCCACTGGGCTCCATGGGCGCGCTAGAGAGGGGCCAGGGACAATCTGGCAAGCCGCTGGGAACCCGCACGGGATCTCCGTGCCCCATGCGCGCTCTGGGGAGTGGCCAGGGACCATTTGCGACCCGCTGGGACCCCCCGTATGGTTGCTGAGCCCTGTGCACACACTGTGGAGGAGCCTGGTAACATTTGGCGAGCCGCTGGGACACACGCGCGAAGTCGCTGGGGCCCGTTTTCGCGCTCGGGATGTGCCAGGGACGATTTGGCGAGCCTCTGGGACCCTGTGTGAGGTCGCTGGGCCCCTTGCGCATGCTGGGGAGGTGCCAGGGATCATTTGGCGAGCCACTGGGACCCCGCGCGGGGTCGTTGGGCCTTGTGCGCGCGCTGCAGGGGTGCCAGGTAGCATTCGACGAGCTGCTGGGACCCCGTGCAAAGTCGCTAGGGCCCGTGCACGCGCTGGGGATGTGCCAGGGATCATTTGGCGAGACTCTGGGACCACGGTCGAAGTCGATGGGGGCCGTATGCGCGCTGGGAAGGTGCCAGGGACTATTTGGTGAGCCGCTGGGACCCCACGCGTGGTTGCTGGGCCCTGTGCGCGCACTGGGTAGGAGCCAGGGACCATTTGCTAGCTGCTGGGACGCTGTGCGAAGTCGCTAGGGCCCGTGCACGCGCTGGGGATGTGCCAGGGACTATTTGCTAGCTGCTGGGACGCTGTGCGAAGTCGCTAGGGCCCGTGCACGCGCTGGGGATGTGCCAGGGATCATTTGGCTAGCCGCTGGGACTCTGTGCAATCTCGCTGGGTTCCGTACTCGTGCTGGGGAGGTGCCAGGGACTGTTTGGTGAGCGGCTGGGACCCTGCCCAGGGGTCCCTGGGCCCTGTGCGCGTGCTGGGAAGGTGCCAAGGACCATTTGGCGAGCCGTTGGGACCCCGTGTGCTGTAGCTGGGGCCCTTGCGCGTGCTTGGGAGGTGCCAGGGAATGCTTGGCCAGCCTCAGGGATCCCGCATGGGGTCACTGAGGCCCTTGAGCGTGCTATGAAGGTGCCATGGACCATTTCGCGAGCCGCCGGGACCCTGTGTGGGGTCGCTGGGCCCAGTGAGTGCGCTGGGGAGGTAACAGGGACCATTTGGCGAGCAGCTGGGATGCCGCACGTGGTCGCTGGGTCCCGTGCGCGTGCTGGGGAAGTGCCAGGGATAGTTTGGCGTGCCGCTGGGACCCCGTGCGAAGTCGCTGGGACCCGTGCGTGTCCTCGGGAGGTGCTAGGGACCATTTGAAGTGCCGCTGGGACCCCGTACGGGGTCGCTGAGCTCCGTGCGCGTACTGGGAAGTTGCCAGGTATCATTTGGCAAGCCGCTTTGACCCCGTGCAAAGTCGCTGGGGCCTGTGCGCGCTAGGTAGGTGCCAGGGATCATTTGGCGAGCTGCTGGGATGGCACACGTGGTCGCTGTGACCCATGCTCGTGCTGGGGAGGTGCCAGGGACAGTTTGGCGTGCTGCTGGGACCCTGCGTGATGTCGCTGGGGCCCGTGCAATGGCAGGGGAGGTCCCAGGGACCATTTAGTGAGCTGCTGTGACCCCATGTGGGGTCGCTGGGCCCTGTGCACGCTCTGGGGAGGCACCAGGGACCATTTGGCGAGCCGCTGGGAACCTGCACAAGGTCGTTGGGCCCCGTGCGCGCACTGGGGGGTGCCTGGGACCATTTCTCGAGCCGCTGGGACCCCACGTGGGGTCGCTGGGCCCAGTGCGTGTGCCGGGGAGGTACTAGGGATGATTTGGCGAGCCGCTGAGACCCAGCGCGAAGTCACTGGGCCTTTTGCGCGCTGGGGAAGTGCCAGGGACCATTTGGCGAACCTCT